>NW_028270166.1:20077042-20168319 GCF_037043375.1 Chiloscyllium plagiosum
CGTCTTCCACCTCCCACTGTCTTACCCCCGTCTTCCCCTCCACTACTGTCTTCCCCCGTCTTCCCTCCCGTCTTCCCCGCCCAACTGTCTTCCCCCCCACTCTGTCTCCCCCCACCACTCTGTTTTCACCCCCCACTGTCTTTTGCACCGTCTTCCATCCCCCACTGTCTTTCCCCCCACACTGTCTTGCCCCGTCTTCCCTCCCACTGTCTTCCCTGTCTACCCCCCACTGTCTCCCCCCCCCGTCTTCCCCCCCACACTGTCTTCCCCCGTCTTCCCTCCCACTGTCTTCCCTGTCTACCCCCCACTGTCTCCCGCCCCAGTATTCCCCCCACTGCCTTCCCCACCGTGTTCCCCCCTACTGTCTTCCCCATCGTGATCCCTCCCCACTGTCTTTCCCCACCTGTCTTCCATCCCCCACTGTCTTCCCCCCCATCTTCCACCCCCCACTGTCTTCCCTCCCCACTGTCTTCCACCCCCACTGTCTTCCCCCACCTGTCTTCTATTCCCCACTGTCTTCCCCCACCTGTCTTCCACACCCCACTGTCTTCCCCCACCTGTCTTCCACCCCCCACTGTCTTCCCCCCGTCTTCCACCTCCCACTGTCTTACCCCCGTCTTCCCCTCCACTACTGTCTTCCCCCGTCTTCCCTCCCGTCTTCCCCCCCACCACTCTGTTTTCACCCCCCACTGTCTTTTGCACCGTCTTCCACCCCCCACTGTCTTTCCCCCCACACTGTCTTGCCCCGTCTTCCCTCCCACTGTCTTCCCTGTCTACCACCCACTGTCTCCCCCCCCCCCCGTCTTCCCCCCCACACTGTCTTCCCCCGTCTTCCCTCCCACTGTCTTCCCTGTCGACCCCCCACTATCTCCCGGCCCCCAGTATTCCCCCCCACTGCCTTCCCCACCGTGTTCCTCCCCACTATATTCCCCACCGTGATCCCTCCCCACTGTCTTCCTCCACGTGTCTTCCATCCCCCACTGTCTTTCCCCCATCTTCCACCCCCCAATGTCTTTCCCCCATCTTCCACCCCCCACTGTCTTTCCCCAATCTTCCACCCCCAACTGTCTTCCCCCCCGTCTTCCACCACCCGCTGTCTTCCCTCCCACTGTCTTCCCGGTCTACTCCCCACTGTCTCCGCCCGCGAGTATTTCCCCCCCACTGCCTTCCCCACCGTGTTCCCCCCCCACTGTCTTCCCCCACCTGTCTTCCCCCCCCGTCTTCCACCCCCAGCTGTTTTCTCCCTGTCATCCACCCCCCACTGTCTTCCCCCACTTGTCTTCCACCCCCCACTGTCTTCCCCCCCAGTCTTCCACCCCACACTGTCTTCCCCGCCGTCTTCCATCCTCCACTGTATTTCCCCCCCGTCTTCCACCCCCCACTGTCTTCCCCACCGTCTTCCACCCCACACTGTCTTCCCCCCTCGTTATCCACCTCCCACTGTCGTCCCCCCCTCTTCCACCCCCCCACAGTCATCCACCCCCCACTGTCTGCCCCCCCGTCTACCATCCCCCAATGTCTACCCCCGTCTTCCACCCCCCACTGTCTTCCCCCACCTGTCTTCCACCCCCCACTGTCTTCCCCCACCTGGCATCCACCCCCCACTGTCTTCCCCCACCTGTCATCCACCCCCCACTGTCTTCCCCCACCTGTCATCCACCCCCCACTGTCTTCCCCCACCTGTCTTCCACCCCCCACTGTCTTCCCCCACCTGTCTTCCACCCGCCACTGTCTTCCCCCACCTGTCTTCCACCCCCCACTGTCTTCCCCCACCTGTCTTCCACCCCCCACTATCTTCCCCCACCTGTCTTGCTCCCCCCACTCTCTTCCCCCACCTGTCTTCCATCCCCCACTGTCTTCCCCGCCTCTGTCTTCCCCCAGTCGTCCCCCCCCCGCACTGTCTTCCCCCACCTGTCTTCCATCCCCCACTGTCTTGCACCCCCCACTGTCTTCCCCCACCTGTCTTGCACCCCCCCACTGTCTTCCCCCACCTGTCTTCCACCCCCCACTGTCTTCCCCCCGTCTTCCACCACCCACTGTCTTAGCCCCGTCTTCCCCCCCACCACTGCCTTCCCCCCGGCTTCCCACCACTGTCTTCCCTCCCGTCCTCCCCCCCAACTGTCTTCCACCCCACTCTGTCTCCCCCCCCACTCTGTCTTCACCCCCCACTGTCTTCCGCACCGTCTTCCACCCCCCACTGTCGTCCTCCCCACACTGTCTTCCCCCGTCTTCCCTCCCACTGTCTTCCCTGTCTACCCCCCACTGTCTCCCACCCCAGTATTCCCCCCACTATCTTCCCCACCGTGTTCCCCCCCACTGTCTTCCCCCACCTGTCTTCCATTCCCCACTGTCTTCCCCCCCGTCTTCTACCTCCCACTGTCTTCCCCCCGTCTTCCAACACCGCACTGTCTTCCCCCACCTGTCTTCCATCCCCCACTATCTCCCCCCACCTGTCTTGCTCCCCCCACTCTCTTCCCCCACCTGTCTTCCATCCCCCACTGTCTTCCCCGCCTCTGTCTTCCCCCAGTCTTCCCCCCCGCACTCTCTTCCCCCACCTGTCTTCCATCCCCCACTGTCTTGCACCCCCCACTGTCTTCCCCCACCTGTCTTGCACCCCCCCACTGTCTTCCCCCACCTGTCTTCCACCCCCCACTGTCTTTCCCTCGTCTTCCACCTCCCACTGTCTTACCCCCGTCTTCCCCCCCACCACTGTCTTCCCCCCACTGTCTTCCCTCCCGTCTTCCCCCCCAACTGTCTTCCCCCCCACCCAACTCTGTCTTCACCCCCCACTGTCTTCCCGCCCACATTTCTTCCCCCGTCTTCCCTCCCACTGTCTTCCCTGTCTACCCCCCACTGTCTCCTGCCCCAGTATTCCCCCCACTGCCTTCCCCACCGTGTTCCCCCCCACTGTCTTCCCCACCATGATCCCTCCCCACTGTCTTCCCCCACCTGTCTTCCATCCCCCACTATCTTCCCCCCCCCGTCTTGCTCCCCCCACTCTCTTCCCCCACCTGTCTTCCATCTCCCACTGTCTTCCCCCCATCTTCCAACCCCCACTGTCTTCCCCGCCTCTGTCTTCCCCCAGTCTTCCCCCCCCCACTGTCTTCCTCCACCTGTCTTCCATCCTCCGCTGTCTTGCACCCCCCACTATCTACCCCCACCTGTCTTGCACTCCCCACTGACTTCCCCCAGCTGTCTTGCAACCCCAACTGTCTTCCCCCCGTCTTCCACCCCCCACTGTCTTCCCCCACAACTGTCTTCCACCCCCCACTGTCTTCCCCTCCCAGTCTTACCCCCCACTGTCTTCCCCCCCGTCTTCCCACCCCACACTGTCTTCCCCGTCTTCCACCCCCACTGTCTTCCCCCCGCAATATTCCCCCCCACTGTCTTCCCCCTGTCTTCCACCCCCTACTGTCTTCCTCCCGTCTTCCAACCCCCACTGTCTTCCCCCCGTCTTCCACCCCCCACTGCCTTCCCCCACCTGTCTTCCACCCCCCACTGTCTTCCCCCACCTGTCTTCCACCCCCCACTGTGTTCCCCCACCTGTCTTCCCCACCTGTCTTCCACCCCCCACTGTCTTCCCCCACCTGGTCTTCCACCCCCCACTGTCTTCCCCCACCTGTCTTCCATCCCCCACTGTCTTCCCCCCGTCTTCCACCCCTCACTGTCTTAATCCCCGTCTACCAGCCCCCACTGTCTTCCCCCCCATCTCCCACCCCCATTGTTTTCCGCCCCGTCTTCCACACCCCACTGCCTTCCCTCCGACACTGTCTTCCCCCGTCTTCCCTCCCACTGTCTTCCCTGTTTACCCCCCATTGTCTCCCCCCCCAGTATTCCCCCCCACTGCCTTCCCCACCGTGCTCCCCCCACTGTCTTCCCCACTGTGTCCCCCACCACTGTCTTCCCCCACCTGTCTTCCATCTCCCACTGACTTCCCCCCCCGTCTTCCACTCCCCACTGTCTTCCCCCACTGTCTTCCCCCCCGTCTTCCCCCCCGTCTTCCCCCCCCCACTGTCTTCCCCCACCTGTCTTCCATCCCCCACTGTCTTCCCCCGCGTCTTCCACCCCCCACTGTCTTCCCCACCTGTCTTCCACACCCCACTGTCTTCCCCCCGTCTTCCATCCCCCACTGTCTCCCACCCCGTCTTCCACACCCCACTGTCTTCCCCCCTTCTTCCATCCGCCACTGTCTCCCCCCCCACACTGCCTTCCCCCATCTTCCCCCCCCAGTCTTCCTTGTCTTCCCCCCCACTGTCGTCCCGCCCCAGTATTCCCCCCCAGTATTCCCCCCCACTGTCTTTCGCCCGTCATCCATCCCCCACTGTCTTCCCCCATCTTCCAACCTCCACAGTCTTCCCCCTGTCATCCACCCCCACTGTCTTCCCCCACCTGTCTTCCACCCCACACTGTCTTCCCCCCCAGTCTTCCACCCCACACTGTCTTCCCCGCCGTCTTCCATCCTCCACTGTATTTCCCCCCCTGTCTACCATCCCCCAATGTCCAACCCACCGTCTTCCACCCCCCACTGTCTACCCCAACTGTCTTCTACCCCTCACTGTCTACCCCAACTGTCTTCCACCCCCCACTGTCTTCCCCCACCTGTCTTCCACCCCCCACTGTCTTCCCCCAACTGTCTTCCATCCTCCACTGTCTCCCCCCCCGTCTTCCACCCCCCACTGTCTTCCCCCCCCCCCACTATCTTCCACTCCCACTGTCTTCCCCCACCTGTCCTCCATTCCCCACTGTCTTCCCCCACCCGTCTTCCACCCCCCACTGTCTTCCCCCACCTGTCTTCCACCCCCCACTGTCTTCCCCCACCTGTCTTCCACCCCCCACTGTCTTCCCCCACCTGTCTTCCACCCCCACTGTCTTCCCCCACCTGTCTTCCATCCCCCACTGTCTTCCCCCCCCCGCTGTCTTCCCCCCCCACTGTCTTCCACCCCCACTGTCTTCCCCCACCTGTCTTCCATTCCCTACTGTCTTCCCCCACCTGTCTTCCATCCCCCACTGTCTTCCCTCCCCCGTCTTCCACCCCCCACTGTCTTCCCCCCCCACTGTCTTCCACCCCCACTGTCTTCCCCCACCTGTCTTCCCCCACCTGTCTTCCATTCCCTACTGTCTTCCCCCACCTGTCTTCCATCCCCCACTGTCTTCCCCCCCCCCCGTCTTCCAGCCCCCACTGTCTTCCCCCACCTGTCTTCCACCCCCCACTGTCTTTCCCTCGTCTTCCACCTCCCACTGTCTTACCCCCGTCTTCCCCCCCACCACTGTCTTCCCCCCATTTTCCCCCCCACTGTCTTCCCTCCCGTCTTCCCCCACAACTGTCTTCCCCCCACTCTGTCTCCCCTCCCCACTCTGTCTTCACCTCCCACTGTCTTCCGCACCGTCTTCCACCCCACACTGTCTTCCCCCGTCTTCCCTCCCACTGTCTTCCCTGTCTACCCCCCACTGTCTTCCGCCCCAGTATTCCCCCCACTGCCTTCCCCACCGTGTTCCCCCCTACTGTCTTCCCCATCGTGATCCCTCCCCACTGTCTTTCCCCACCTGTCTTCCATCCCCCACTGTCTTACCCCCGTCTTCCACCCCCCACTGTCTTCCCCCCCATCTTCCACCCCCCACTGTCTTCCCTCCCCACTGTCTTCCACCCCCACTGTCTTCCCCCACCTGTCTTCCATTCCCCACTGTCTTCCCCCACCTGACGTCCAGCCCCCACTGTCTTTCCCCCCGTCTTCCACCTCACACTATCTTACCCCTGTCTTCCCCCCCACTGCCTTCCCCACCTTGTTCCTCCCCACTATCTTCCCCACTGTGATCCCTCCCCACTGTCTTCCCCCACCTGTCTTCCACCCCCCACTGTCTTCCCCCACCTGTCTTCCACCCCCCACTGTCTTCCCCCCGTCTTCCACCTCCCACTGTCTTACCCCCGTCTTCCCCTCCACTACTGTCTTCCCCCGTCTTCCCCCCCACTGTCTTCCCTCCCGTCTTCCCCGCCCAACTGTCTTCCCCCCCACTCTGTCTCCCCCCACCACTCTGTTTTCACCCCCCACTGTCTTCTGCACCGTCTTCCACCCCCCACTGTCTTCCCCCCCACACTGTCTTGCCCCGTCTTCCCTCCCACTGTCTTCCCTGTCTACCCCCCACTGTCTCCCCCCCGTCTTCCCCCCCACACTGTCTTCCCCCGTCTTCCCTCCCACTGTCTTCCCTGTCGACCCCCCACTGTCTACCGGCCCCCAGTATTCCCCCCCACTGCCTTCCCCACCGTGTTCCTCCCCACTATCTTCCCCACCGTGATCCCTCCCCACTGTCTTCCTCCACGTGTCTTCCATCCCCCACTGTCTTCCCCCCCCGTCTTCTACCCCCCACTGTTTTCCCCCACCTGTCTTCCATCCCCCACTGTCTTCGCCCCCCGTCTTCCATCCCCCACTGTCTTCCTCTCCCACTGTCTTCCACCCCCCACTGTCTTCCCCCCGTCTTCCACCCCCCACTGTCTCCCACCCCATCTTCCACCCCCTCACTGTCTTCCCCCGTCTTCCACCCCCCCCACTGTCTCCCACCCCGTCTTCCACCCCCCACTGTCTCCCACCCCGTCTTCCACCCCCCACTGTCTTCCCCCCACCACTGTCTTCCCCCCCCCACTGTCTTCCCCTCCACTGTCTTCCCCCTCCCCCCCACTGTCTTCCCCCTTCCCCCCCACTGTCTTTCCCACTTCCCCCCCACTGTCTTTACCCCATCTTCCACCCCCCACTGTCTTTCCCCAATCTTCCACCCCCAACTGTCTTCCCCCCCGTCTTCCACCACCCGCTGTCTTCCCTCCCACGTCATCCATCCCCCACTATCTTCCCTCCCCCATTGTCTTCCCTCCCACGTCTCCCCCCCCACTGTCTTCCCTGTCTTCCCCCCCCACTGTCTTCCCCTTCACTGTCTTCCCCCCCACTGCCGTCCCCTCGTCTTCACCCCCCACTGCCTTCCCCACCGTGTTCCCCCCCCCACTGTCTTCCAACCCCACTGTCTCCCCCCCGTCTTCCACACCATACTGTCTTGCCCCCCACTGTCTTCCACCCCACACTGTCTTCCCACCCAACACTGTCTTTCCCCACTGTCTTCCATCCCCCACTGTTTTCCCTCCCGACTTCCACCCCCCACTGTCTTCCCCCCGTCTTCCACCCCCCACTCTGTCTTACCCCCCGATTTCCACCCCCCACTGTCTTCCCCCCCACACTGTCTTCCCCGTCTTCCCGCCCACTGTCTTCCCGGTCTACTCCCCACTGTCTCCCCCCGCGAGTATTTCCCCCCCACTGCCTTCCCCACCGTGTTCCCCCCCCACTGTCTTCCCCCACCTGTCTTCCATCCCCCACTGTCTTCCCCCCCCGTCTTCCACCCCCAGCTGTTTTCTCCCTGTTATCCACCCCCCACTGTCTTCCCCCACTTGTCTTCCACCCCCCACTGTCTTCCCCCCCAGTTTTCCACCCCACACTGTCTTCCCCGCCATCTTCCATCCTCCACTGTATTTCCCCCCCGTCTTCCACCCCCCACTGTCTTCCCCACCGTCTTCCACCCCACACTGTCTTCCCCCCTCGTTATCCACCTCCCACTTTCGCCCCCCCCCCCTCTTCCACCACCCCACAGTCATCCACCCCCCACTGTCTGCCCCCCCGTCTACCATCCCCCAATGTCTACCCCCGTCTTCCACCCCCCACTGTCTTCCCCCGCCTGTCTTCCACCCCCCACTGTCTTCCCCCACCTGTCTTCCACCCCCCACTGTCTTCCCCCACCTGTCATCCACCCCCCACTGTCTTCCCCCACCTGTCATCCACCCCCCACTGTCTTCCCCCACCTGTCTTCCACCCCCTGGTCTTCCACCCCCCACTGTCTTCCCCCACCTGTCTTCCATCCCCCACTGTCTTCCCCCCGTCTTCCACCCCCCACTGTCAACCCCCGTCTACCACCCCCCACTGTCTTCCCCCACATCTCCCACCCCCACTGTCGTCCGTCCCGTCTTCCACACCCCACTGCCTTCCCCCCCACACTGTCTTCCCCTGTCTTCCCTCCCACTGTCTTCCCTGTTTACCCCCCATTGTCTCCCCCCCCAGTATTCCCCCCCACTGCCTTCCCCACCGTGCTCCCCCCACTGTCTTCCCCACTGTGTCCCCCACCACTGTCTTCCCCCACCTGCCTTCCATCTCCCACTGACTTCCCCCCCGTCTTCCACCCCGCACTGTCTTCCTCCACTGTCTTCCCCCCCGTCTTCCGCCTGTCTTCCCCCCCCACTGTCTTCCCCCACCTGTCTTCCATCCCCCACTGTCTTCCCCAGCGTCTTCCACCCCCCACTGTCTTCCCCACCTGTCTTCCACTCCCCACTGTCTTCCCCCACCTGTCTTCCACCCCCAACTGTCTTCCTCCACCTGTCTTGCACCCCTCGTCTTCCACCCCCACTGTCTTCCCCTCCCACTGTCTTCCAACCCCCTACTGTCTTCCCCCCCATTTTCCACCCCTCACTGTCTTCCCCCCGTTCTTCCACCCCCCACTGTCTTCCCCCCGTTCTTCCACCCCCCACTGTCTTCCCCCGTCTTCCACCCCCCACTGTCTTCCCCCCTTCTTCCACCCCCCACTGTCTTCCCCCCTTCTTCCACCCCCCACTGTCTTCCCCCCTTCTTCCACCCCCCACTGTCTCCCCCCCCCACACTGTCTTCCCCCATCTTCCCCCCCACAGTCTTCCTTGTCTTCCCCCCCACTGTCTTCCCGCCCCAGTATTCCCCCCCAGTATTCCCCCCCACTGTCTTTCGCCCGTCATCCACCCCCCACTGTCTTCCCCCATCTTCCAACCCCCACAGTCTTCCCCCTGTCATCCACCCCCCACTGTCTTCCCCCACTTGTCTTCCACCCCCCACTGTCTTCCCCCCCAGTCTTCCACCCCACACTGTCTTCCCCGCCGTCTTCCATCCTCCACTGTATTTCCCCCCCGTCTTCCACCCCCCACTGTCTTCCCCACCATCTTCCACCCCACACTGTCTTCCCCCCTCGTCTTCCACCTCCCACTGTCGTCATCCCCTCTTCCACCCCCCTACAGTCATCCACCCCCCACTGTCTGCCCCCCGTCTACCATCCCCCAATGTCTACCCCCGTCTTCCAGCCCCCACTGTCTTCCCCCACCTGTCTTCCACCCCGCACTGTCTTCCCCCACCTGTCTTCCACCCCCCACTGTCTTCCCCCACTTGTCTTCCACCCCCCACTGTCTTCCCCCACCTGTCATCCACCCCCCACTGTCTTCCCCCACCTGTCTTCCACCCCCCACTGTCTTCCCCCACATGTCTTCCACCCCCCACTGTCTTCCCCCACCTGTCATCCACCCCCTACTGTCTTCCCCCACCTGTCATCCACCCCCCACTGTCTTCCCCCACCTGTCATCCACCCCCCACTGTCTTCCCCCACCTGTTTTCCACCCCCCACTGTCTTCCCCCACCTGTCTTCCACCCCCCACTGTCTTCCCCCACCTGTCTTCCACCCCCCACTGTCTGCCCCCCCCCCACTATCTTCCACTCCCACTGCCTTCCCCCACCTGTCCTCCACAACCTGTCTTCCATCCCCCACTGTCTTCCCCCCCCGTCTTCCAGCCCCCACTGTCTTCCCCCACCTGTCTTCCACCCCCCACTGTCTTCCCCCACCTGTCTTCAACTCCCCACTGTCTTCCCCCACCTGTCATCCATCCCCCACTGTCGTCCCCCCGTCTTCCACCCCCCACTGTCTTCCCCCACCTGTCTTCCTCCCCCACTGTCTTCCCCCACCTGTCTTCCACCCCCACTGTCTTCCCCCACCTGTCTTCCACCCCACACTGTCTTCCCCCACCTGTCTTCCACCCCCCACTGTCTTCCCCCACCTGTCTTCCACCCCCCACTGTGTTCCCCCACCTCTCATTAACCCCCCACTGTCTTCCCCCACCTGTCTTCCATCCCTCACTGTCTTCCCCCCATCTTCCACCCCCCACTGCCTTCCCCCACCTGTCTTCCACCCCGCACTGTCTTCCCCCACCTGTCTTCCACCCCCCACTGTCTTCCCCCACTTGTCTTCCACCCCCCACTGTCTTCCCCCACCTGTCATCCACCCCCCACTGTCTTCCCCCACCTGTCTTCCACCCCCCACTGTCTTCCCCCACCTGTCATCCACCCCCTACTGTCTTCCCCCACCTGTCATCCACCCCCCACTGTCTTCCCCCACCTGTCATCCACCCCCCACTGTCTTCCCCCACCTGTTTTCCACCCCCCACTGTCTTCCCCCACGTGTCTTCCACCCCCCACTGTCTTCCACCCCCCACTGTCTGTCCCCCCCCACTATCTTCCACTCCCACTGTCTTCCCCCACCTGTCCTCCATTCCCCACTGTCTTCCACAACCTGTCTTCCATCCCCCACTGTCTTCCCCCCCCGTCTTCCAGCCCCCACTGTCTTCCCCCACCTGTCTTCCACCCCCCACTGTCTTCCCCCACCTGTCTTCAACTCCCCACTGTCTTCCCCCACCTGTCATCCATCCCCCACTGTCGTCCCCCCGTCTTCCACCCCCCACTGTCTTCCCCCACCTGTCTTCCTCCCCCACTGTCTTCCCCCACCTGTCTTCCACCCCCACTGTCTTCCCCCACCTGTCTTCCACCCCACACTGTCTTCCCCCACCTGTCTTCCACCCCCCACTGTGTTCCCCCACCTCTCATTAACCCCCCACTGTCTTCCCCCACCTGTCTTCCATCCCTCACTGTCTTCCCCCCCATCTTCCACCCCCCACTGTCTTCCCCCACCTGTCTTCCTCCCCCACTGTCTTCCCCCACCTGTCTTCCACCCCCACTGTCTTCCCCCACCTCTGTCTTCCCCCACCTGTCTTCCACCCCCACTGTCTTCCCCCACCTGTCATTAACCCCCTACTGTCTTCCCCCACCTGTCTTCCACCACCCACTGTCTTCCCCCACCTGTCTTCCATCCCCCACTGGCTTCCCCCCGTCTTCCACCCCCCACTGTCTTCCCCCCCCGTCTTCCACCCCCCACTATCTTCCCCCACCTGTCATCCACCCCCCCACTGTCTTCCCCCACCTGTCTTCCATCCCCCACTGTCTTCCCCCACCTGTCTTCCACCCCCCACTGTCTTCCCCCACCTGTCTTCCATCCCCCACTGTCTTCCCCCACCTGTCTTCCACCCCCCACTGTCTTCCCCCACCTGTCTTCCATCCCCCACTGTCTTCCTCCCCGTCTTCCACCCCCCACTGTCTTCCCCCCCACTGTCTTCCACCCCCATTGTCTTCCCCCACCTGTCATTAACCCCCCACTGTCTTCCCCCACCTGTCTTCCACCCCCCACTGTCTTCCCCCACCTGTCTTCCATCCCCCACTGTCTTCTTCCCCCGTCTTCCACCCCCCACTGTCTTCCCCCCCCCACTATCTTCCACTCCCAGTGTCTTCCCCCACCTGTCCTCCATTCCCCACTGTCTTCCCCCCCGTCTTCCAGCCCCCACTGTCTTCCCCCACCTGTCTTCCACCCCCACTGTCTTCCCCCACCTGTCTTCCACCCCCCACTGTCTTCCCCCACCTGTCTTCCACCCCCCACTGTCTTCCCCCACCTGTCATCCACCCCCCACTGTCTTCCCCCACCTGTCTTCCATCCCCCACTGTCTTCCCCCCCGTCTTCCACTCCCCACTGTCATCCCCCACCTGTCTTCCACCCCCACTGTCTTCCCCCACCTGTCTTCCATCCCCCACTGTCTTCCCCCACCGCGTTCCAACCCTCACTGTCTTCCTCCACCTGTCTTCCACCCCCCACTGTCTTCCCCCACCTGTCTTCCACCCCCCACTGTCTTCCCCCACCTGTCTTCCACCCCCCACTGTCTTCCCCCACCTGTCTTCCACCCCCCACTGTCTTTCCCTCGTCTTCCACCTCCCACTGTCTTACCCCCGTCTTCCCCCCCACCACTGTCTCCCCCCCATTTCCCCCCCACTGTCTTCCACCCCACACTGTCTTCCCCCGTCTTCTCTCCCACTGTCTTCCCTGTCTACCCCCCACTGTCTCCTGCCCCAGTATTCCCCCCACTGCCTTCCCCACCGTGTTCCCCCCTACTGTCTTCCCCATGGTGATCCCTCCCCACTGTCTTCCCCCACCTGTCTTCCATCCCCCACTGTCTTCCCCTCCGTCTTCCACCCCCCACTGTCTTCCCCCCCCCCCACTATCTTCCACTCCCACCGTCTTCCCCCACCTGTCCTCCATTCCCCACTGTCTTCCCCCCCGTCTTCCAGCCCCCACTGTCTTCCCCCACCTGTCTTCCACCCCCCACTGTCTTCCCCCACCTGTCTTCCACCCCCCACTGTCTTCCCCCACCTGTCTTCCACCCCCCACTGTCTTCCCCCACCTGTCTTCCACCCCCCACTGTCTTCCCCCACCTGTCTTCCATCCCCCACTGTCTTCCCCCCCGTCTTCCACTCCCCACTGTCTTCCCCCCGTCTTCCACCCCCCCACTGTCTTCCCCCCCACTGTCTTCCACCCCCATTGTCTTCCCCCACCTGTCATTAACCCCCCACTGTCTTCCCCCACCTGTCTTCCACGCCCCACTGTCTTCCCCCCCCATAATCTTCCACTCGCAGTGTCTTCCCCCACCTGTCCTCCATTCCCCACTGTCTTCCCCCCCGTCTTCCAGCCCCCACTGTCTTCCCCCACCTGTCTTCCACCCCCCACTGTCTTCCCCCACCTGTCTTCCACCCCCCACTGTCTTCCCCCACCTGTCTTCCACCCCCCACTGTCTTCCCCCACCTGTCTTCCATCCCCCACTGTCTTCCCCCCCGTCTTCCACTCCCCACTGTCTTCACCCCGTCTTCCACCCCCCACTGTCTTCCCCCCCACTGTCTTCCACCCCCATTGTCTTCCCCCACCTGTCATTAACCCCCCACTGTCTTCCCCCACCTGACTTCCACGCCCCACTGTCTTCCCCCCCCCACTATCTTCCACTCGCAGTGTCTTCCCCCACCTGTCCTCCATTCCCCACTGTCTTCCCCCCCATCTTCCAGCCCCCACTGTCTTCCCCCACCTGTCTTCCACCCCCCACTGTCTTCCCCCACCTGTCTTCCACCCCCCACTGTCTTCCCCCACCTGTCATCCACCCCCCACTGTCTTCCCCCACCTGTCTTCCATCCCCCACTGTCTTCCCCCCCGTCTTCCACTCCCCACTGTCATCCCCCACCTGTCTTCCACCCCCCACTGTCTTCCCCCACCTGTCTTCCATCCCCCACTGTCTTCCCCCACCGCGTTCCAACCCTCACTGTCTTCCTCCACCTGTCTTCCACCCCCCACTGTCTTCCCCCACCTGTCTTCCACCCCCCACTGTCTTCCCCCACCTGTCTTCCACCCCCCACTGTCTTTCCCTCGTCTTCCACCTCCCACTGTCTTACCCCCGTCTTCCCCCCCACCACTGTCTCCCCCCCATTTCCCCCCCACTGTCTTCCCTCCCGTCTTCCCCCACAACTGTCTTCCCCTCCCACTCTGTCTCCCCTCCCCACTCTGTCTTCACCCCCCACTGTCTTCCGCACCGTCTTCCACCCCACACTGTCTTCCCCCGTCTTCTCTCCCACTGTCTTCCCTGTCTACCCCCCACTGTCTCCCGCCCCAGTATTCCCCCCACTGCCTTCCCCACCGTGTTCCCCCCTACTGTCTTCCCCATCGTGATCCCTCCCCACTGTCTTCCCCCACCTGTCTTCCATCCCCCACTGTCTTACCCCCGTCTTCCACCCCCCACTGTCTTCCCTCCCATCTTCCACCCCCCACTGTCTTCCCTCCCCACTGTCTTCCACCCCCACTGTCTTCCCCCACCTGTCTTCCATTCCCCACTGTCTTCCCCCACCTGACTTCCAGCCCCCACTGTCTTCCCCCCGTCTTCCACCTCACACTGTCTTACCCCCGTCTTCCCCTCCACCACTGTCTTCCCCCGTCTTCCCCCCCACTGCCTTCCCTCCCGTCTTCCCCCCCAACTGTCTTCCCCCCCACTCTGTCTCCCCCCCCCACTCTGTCTTCACCCCCCACTGTCTTCCGCACCGTCTTCCACCCCCCACCGTCTTCCCCCCCACACTGTCTACCCCCGTCTTCCCTCCCACTGTCTTCCCTGTCTACCCCCCACTGTCTCCCGCCCCAGTATTCCCCCCCATTGCCTTCCCCACCGTGATCCCTCCCCACTGTCTTCCACCACGTGTCTTCCATCCCCCACTGTCTTCCCACCCCGTCTTCTACCCCCCACTGTCTTCCCCCTGTCTTCCACACCGCACTGTCTTCCCCCACCTGCCTTCCATCCCCCACTATCTTCCCCCACCTCTCTTGCTCCCCCCACAGTCTTCCCCCACCTGTCTTCCATCCCCCACTGTCTTCCCCCCGTCTTCCACCTCCCACTGTTTTCCCAACCTGTCTTCCACCCCCCACTGTCTTCCCCGACCTGTCTTCCAGTCCCCACTGTCTTCCCCACCTGTCTTCCACCCCCCATTGTCTTCCCCCACCTGTCTTCCAACCCCCACTGTCTTCCCCCACCTGTCTTCCATCCCCCACTGTCTTCCCCCCCATCTTCCATCCCCCACTGTCTTCCCCCCCATCTTCCACCCCCAACTGTCTTCCTCCCGTCTTCCACTCCCCACTGTCTTCCCCACCTGTCATCCATCCCCCACTGTCGTCCCCCCGTCTTCCACCCCCCACTGTCTTCCCCCACCTGTCTTCCTCCCCCACTGTCTTCCCCCACCTGTCTTCCACCCCCACTGTCTTCCCCCACCTGTCTTCCACCCCACACTGTCTTCCCCCACCTGTCTTCCACCCCCCACTGTCTTCCCCCACCTGTCATTAACCCCCACTGTCTTCTCCCACCTGTCTTCCATCCCCCACTCTCTTCCCCCACCTGTCTTCCATCCCCCACTGGCTTCCCCCCCATCTTCCACCCCCCACTGTCTTCTCCCCGTCTCCCACCCCCACTGTCTTCCCCACGTCTTACTCCCCACCACTGTCTTAACCCCACCTGTCTTCCATCCCCCACTGTCTTCCCCCACCTGTCTTGCACCCCCCACTGTCTACACCCCGTCTTCCACCCCCCACTGTCTTCCCCCACCTGACTTCCATCCCCCACTGGCTTCCCCCCCGTCTTCCACCCCCCACTGTCTTCCCCCCCCGTCTTCCTCCCCCCACTGTCTTCCCCCCCGTCTTCCTCCCCCCACTGTCTTCCCCCTGTCTTCCGCCCCCCACTGTCTTACCCCACCTGTTTTCCATCCCCCACCTGTCTTGCACCCCCCACTGTCTTCCCACCCGCCTTCCACCCCCCACTGTCTTCCCTGTCTACCCCCCACCGTCTCCCCCCCCAGTATTGCACCCCACTGCCTTCCCCACCATGTTCCCCCCCCCAACTGTCTTCCCCCACCTGTCTTCCATCCCCACTGTCTTCCCCCACCTGTCTTCCATTCCCCACTGTCTTCCCCCACCTGTCTTGCACCCCCCACTGTCTTCCCCCACCTGTCTTGCACCCCCCACTGTCTTCCCCCACCTGTCTAGCACCCCCCACTGTCTTCCAACCCCCGTCTTCCACCCCCCACTGTCTTGCCCCCCGTCTCCCACCCCCACTGTTTTCCCCACATCTTACCCTCCCCAGTGTCTTCCCCCACCTGTCTTCCATCCCCACTGTCTTCCCCCACCTGTCTTCCATTCCCCACTGTCTTCCCCCACCTGTCTTGCTCCCCCCACAGTCTTCCCCCACCTGTCTTCCATCACCCACTGTCTTCCCCCCATCTTCCCCCCCACACTGTCTTCCATCCCCCACTGTCTTCCATCCCCCACTGTCTTCCACCCCCCACTGTCTTCCCCCACCTGTCTTCCATCCCCCACTGTCTTCCCCCCCCCCGTCTTCCACCCCCACTGTCTTCCCCCCCCACTGTCTTCCACCCCCACTGTCTTCCCCCACCTGTCTTCCACCCCCCACTGTCTTCCCCCACCTGTCTTCCATCCCCCACTGTCTTCCCCCACCTGTCATTAACTCCCCACTGTCTTCCCCCACCTGTCATTAACCCCCCACTGTCTTCCCCCACCTGTCTTCCATCCCCCACTGTCTTCCACCCCCGTCTTCAACCCCCCGCTGTCTCCCCCCCCCCCACTGCCTTCCACCCCTCACTGTCTTCCGCCACCTGTCTTCCATCCCCAACTGTCTTCCCCCCCGTCTTCGACCACCCACTGTCTTCCCCCACCTGTCTTCCATCCCCCACTGTCTTCCCCCACCTGTCTTCCATCCCCCACTGTCTTCCCCCCCGTCTTCAACCCCCCGCTGTCTCCCCCCCCCCCACTGCCTTCCCCCCGTCTTCCACCCCCCACTGTCTTCCGCCACCTGTCTTCCATCCCCCACTGTCTTCCCCCCCCCCCGTCTTCCACCCCCCACTGTCTTCCCCCCATCTTCCACCTCCCACTGTCTTACCCCCGTCTTCCCCTCCACCACTGTCTTCCCCCCGTCTTCCCCCCCACTGTCTTCCCTCCCGTCTTCCCCCCCACTCTGTCTCCCCCCCCCACTCTGTCTTCACCCCCCACTGTCTTCCGCACCGTCTTCCACCCCCCACCGTCTTCCCCCCCACACTGTCTACCCCCGTCTTCCCTCCCACTGTCTTCCCTGTCTACCCCCCACTGTCTCCCGCCCCAGTATTCCCCCCCACTATCTTCCCCACCGTGATCCCTCCCCACTGTCTTCCACCACGTGTCTTCCATCCCCCACTGTCTTCCCCCCCCGTCTTCTACCCCCCACTGTCTTCCCCCTGTCTTCCACACCGCACTGTCTTCCCCCACCTGCCTTCCATCCCCCACTATCTTCCCCCACCTGTCTTGCTCCCCCCACTGTCTTCCCCCACCTGTCTTCCATCCCCCACTGTCTTCCCCCCGTCTTCCACCCCCCACTGTCTTCCCCTCCCACTGTCTTCCATCCCACACTGTCTTCCCCCCGTCTTCCACCCATGACTGTCTTCCCCCCCCACTGTCTTCCCCCCCACACTGTCTTCCTCCGTCTTCCCTCCCACTGTCTTCCCTGTCTACCCCCCACTGTCTCCCGCCCCAGTATTCCCCCCCACTGCCTTCCTCACCGTGATCCCTGTCTTCCGCCACGTGTCTTCCATCCCCCATTGTCTTCCCCCCCGTCTTCTACCCCCCACTGTCTTCCCCCCCGTCTTCCATCCCCCACTATCTTCCCCCACCTGTCTTGCTCCCCCCACAGTCTTCCCCCACCTGTCTTCCATCACCCACTGTCTTCCCCCCATCTTCCCCCCCACACTGTCTTCCATCCCCCACTGTCTTCCATCCCCCACTGTCTTCCACCCCCCACTGTCTTCCCCCACCTGTCTTCCATCCCCCACTGTCTTCCCCCCCCCCGTCTTCCACCCCCACTGTCTTCCCCCCCCACTGTCTTCCACCCCCACTGTCTTCCCCCACCTGTCTTCCACCCCCCACTGTCTTCCCCCACCTGTCTTCCACCACCCACTGTCTTCCCCCCGTCTTCCACCTCCCACTGTCTTACCCCCGTCTTCCCCTCCACCACTGTCTTCCCCCACCTGTCTTACACCCCCCACTGTCGTCCCCCCGTCTTCCACCCCCCACTGTCTTCCCCCACCTGTCTTCCTCCCCCACTCTCTTCCCCCACCTGTCTTCCACCCCCACTGTCTTCCCCCACCTGTCTTCCACCCCCACTGTCTTCCCCCACCTGTCTTCCTTCCCCACTGTCTTCCCCCACCTGTCTTCCACCACCCAATGTCTTCCCCCACCTGTCTTCCACCACCCACTGTCTTCCCCCACCTGACTTCCATCCCCCACTGGCTTCCCCCCCGTCTTCCACCCCCCACTGTCTTCCACCCCCACTGTCTTTCCCCACCTGTCTTCCACCGCCCACTGTCTTTCCCTCGTCTTCCACCTCCCACTGTCTTACCCCCGTCTTCCCCTCCACCACTGTCTTCCCCCCGTCTTCCCCCCCACTGTCTTCCCTCCCGTCTTCCCCCCCAACTGTCTTCCCCCCCACTCTGTCTCCCCCCCCCACTCTGCCTTCAACCCCACTGTCTTCCGCACCGTCTTCCACCCCCCACCGTCTTCCCCCCCCACACTGTCTACCCCTGTCTTCCCTGTCCAACCCCCACTGTCTCCCGCCCCAGTATTCCCCCCCACTGCCTTCCCCACCGTGATCCCTCCCCACTGTCTTCCCCCACGTGTCATCCATCCCCCACTGTCTTCCCCCCCCCGTCTTCTACCCCCCAATGTCTTCCCCCCGTCTTCCACACCTGTCTTCCATCCCCCACTGTCTTCCCCTCCCACTGTCTTCCATCCCCCACTGTCTTCCCCCCGTTCTTCCACCCCCCACTGTCTTCCCCCCGTCTTCCACCCCGTCTTCCACCCCCGACTGACTTCCCCCCCCACTGTCTTCCCCCGTCTTCCCTCCCACTGTCTTCCCTGTCTACCCCCCACTGTCTCCCGCCCCAGTATTCCCCCCCACTGCCTTCCCCACCGTGATCCCTCCCCACTATCTTCCGCCACGTGTTTTCCATCCCCCACTGTCTTCCCCCCCGTCTTCTACCCCCCACTGTCTTCCCCCCGTCTTCCACACCGCACTGTCTTCCCCCACCTGTCTTCCATCCCCCACTATCTTCCCCCCCCTGTCTTGCTTCCCCCACAGTCTTCCCCCACCAGTCGTCCATCCCCCACTGTCTTCCCCCTGTCTTCCCCCCCACACTGTCTTCCACCCCCACTGTCTTCCCCCACCTGTCTTCCATTCCCCACTGTCTTCCCCCACCTGTCTTACATCCCCCACTGTCTTCCCCCCGTCTTCCAGCCCCCACTGTCTTCCCCCACCTGTCTTCCATCCCCCACTGTCTTCCCTCACCTGTCTTCCACCTCCCACTGTCTTCCCCCACCTGTCATCCACACCCCACTGTCTTCCCCCACCTGTCTTCCATCCCCCACTGTCTTCCCCCCCCGTCTTCCATCCCCCACTATCTTCCCCCACCTGTCTTCCATCACTCACTGTCTTCCCCCCGTCTTCCCCCCCACACTGTCTTCCACCCCCACTGTCTTCCCCCACCTGTCTTCCATCCCCCACTGTCTTCCATCCCCCACTGTCTTCCATCCCCCACTGTCTTCCCCCACCTGTCTTCCATTCCCCACTGTCATCCCCCAGCTGTCTTGCATCCCCAACTGTCTTCCCCCCGTCTTCCACTCCCCACTGTCTTCCACCCCCCACTGTCTTCCCCCACCTGTCTTCCACCGCCCACTGTCTTCCCCCCGTCTTCCAACTCCCACTGTCTTATCCCCGTCTTCCCCTCCACCACTGTCTTCCCCCCCACTGTCTTCCCCCCCCCACTGTCTTCCCCCGCACTGTGTCTCCCCCCCACTCTGTCTTCACCCCCCACTGTCTTCCGCACCGTCTTCCACCCCCCACTGTCTTCCCCCCCACACTGTCTACCCCCGTCTTCCCTCCCACTGTCTTCCCTGTCTACCCCCCACTGTCTCCCGCCCCAGTATTCCCCCCCACTGACTTCCCCACCGTGATCCCTCCCCACTGTCTTCCCCCACGTGTCTTCCATCCCCCACTGTCTTCCCCCCCGTCTTCCACACCGCACTGTCTTCCCCCACCTGCCTTCCATCCCCCACTATCTTCCCCCACCTGTCTTGCTCCCCCCACTGTCTTCCCCCACCTGTCTTCCATCCCCCACTGTCTTCCCCCCCGTCTTCTACCCCCACTGTCTTCCCCCCGTCTTCCACACCGGACTGTCTTCCCCCACCTGCCTTCCATCCCCCACTATCTTCCCCCACCTGTCTTGCTCCCCCCACTGTCTTCCCCCACCTGTCTTCCATCCCCCACTGTCTTCCCCCCGTCTTCCACCCCCCACTGTCTTCCCCTCCCACTGTCTTCCATCCCCCACTGTCTTCCCCCCGTTCTTCCACCCCCCACTGTCCTCCCCCCGTCTTCCACCCCGTCTTCCACCCACGACTGTCTTCCCCCCCGCCCCACTGTCTTCCCCCCCACACTGTCTACCCCCGTCTTCCCCCCACTGTCTCCCGCCCCAGTATTCCCCCCCACTGCCTTCCCCATCGTGATCCCTCCCCACTGTCTTCCCCCACGTGTCTTCCATCCCCCACTGTCTTCCCCCCCATCTTCTACCCCCCACTGTCTTCCCCCCGTCTTCCACACCGCACTGTCTTCCCCCACCTGTCTTCCATCCCCCACTATCTTCGCCCACCTGTCTTGCTCCCACCACAGTCTTCCCCCACCTGTCTTCCATCCCCCACTGTCTTCGCTTCCACACTGTCTTCCACCCCCACTGTCTTCCCCCACCTGTCTTCCATTCCCCACTGTCTTCCCCCACCTGTCTTCCATCCCCCACTGTCTTCACCACGTCTTCCAGCCCCCACTGTCTTCCCCCACCTGTCTTCCACCCCCCACTGTCTTCCCCCACCTGTCTTCCACCCCCCACAGTCTTCCCCCACCTGTCTTCCACCCCCCACAGTCTTCCCCCACCTGTCTTCCACCCCCACTGTCTTCCCCCACCTGTCTTCCATTCCCCACTGTCTTCCTCCACCTGTCTTTCATCCCCCACTGTCTTCCCCCACCTGTCTTCCATTCCCCACTGTCTTCCCCCACCTGTCTTCCATTCCCCACTGTCTTCCTCCACCTGTCTTTCATCCCCCACTGTCTTCCCCCACCTGTCTTCCATTCCCCACTGTCTTCCCCCACCTGTCTTCCATCCCCCACTGTCTTCCCCACGTCTTCCAGCCCCCACTGTCTTCCCCCACCTGTCTTCCACCCCCCACTGTCTTCCCCCACCTGTCTTCCACCCCCCACAGTCTTCCCCCACCTATCTTCCACCCCCACTGTCTTCCCCCACCTGTCTTCCATTCCCCACTGTCTTCCTCCACCTGTCTTTCATCCCCCACTGTCTTCCCCCACCTGTCTTCCATTCCCCACTGTCATCCCCCACCTGTCTTCCATCCCCCACTGTCTTCCCCCCATCTTCCAGACCCCACTGTCTTCCCCCACCTGTCTTCCACCCCCCACTGTCTTCCCCCACCTGTCTTCCACCGCCCACTGTCTTCCCCCCGTCTTCCACCTCCCACTGTCTTACCCACGTCTTCCCCTCCACCACTGTCTACCCCCCGTCTTCCCCCCCACTGTCTTCCCTCCCGTCTTCCCCCCCAACTGTCTTCCCCCCCACTCTGTCTTCACCCCCCACTGTCTTCCGCACCGTCTTCCACCCCCCACTGTCTTCCCCCTCACACTGTCTACCCCCGTCTTCCCTCCCACTGTCTTCCCTGTCTACCCCCCACTGTCTCCCGCCCCAGTATTCCCCCCCACTGCCTTCCCCACCGTGATCCCTCCCCACTGTCTTCTTCCACGTGTCTTCCATCCCACACTGTCTTCCCCCCCCGTCTTCTACCCCCCACTGTCTTCCCCCCGTCCTCCACACCGCACTGTCTTCCCCCACCTGTCTTCCATCCCCCACTATCTTCCCCCACCTGTCTTGCTCCCACCACAGTCTTCCCCCACCTGTCTTCCATCCCCCACTGTCTTCCCCCTGTCTTCGCTTCCACACTGTCTTCCACCCCCACTGTCTTCCCCCACCTGTCTTCCATTCCCCACTGTCTTCCCCCACCTGTCTTCCATCCCCCACTGTCTTCCCCACGTCTTCCAGCCCCCACTGTCTTCCCCCACCTGTCTTCCACCCCCCACTGTCTTCCCACACCTGTCTTCCACCCCCACTGTCTTCCCCCACCTGTCTTCCATTCCCCACTGTCTTCCTCCACCTGTCTTTCATCCCCCACTGTCTTCCCCCACCTGTCTTCCATTCCCCACTGTCATCCCCCACCTGTCTTCCATCCCCCACTGTCTTCCCCCCGTCTTCCAGCCCCCACTGTCTTCCCCCACCTGTCTTCCACCCCCCACTGTCTTCCCCCACCTGTCTTCCACCGCCCACTGTCTTCCCCCCGTCTTCCACCTCCCACTGTCTTACCCACGTCTTCCCCTCCACCACTGTCTACCCCCCGTATTCCCCCCCACTGTCTTCCCTCCCGTCTTCCTCCCCAACTGTCTTCCCCCCCACTCTGTCTCCCGCCCACTCTGTCTTCACCCCCCACTGTCTTCCGCACCGTCTTCCACCCCCCACTGTCTTCCCCCCCACACTGTCTACCCCCGTCTTCCCTCCCACTGTCTTCCCTGTCTACCCCCCACTGTCTCCCGCCCCAGTATTCCCCCCCACTGCCTTCCCCACCGTGATCCCTCTCCACTGTCTTCCCCCACCTGTCTTCCATCCCCCACTGTCTTCCCCCCGTCTTCCACCCCCCACTGTCTTCCCCTCCCACTGTCTTCCATCCCCCACTGTCTTCCCCCCGTTCTTCCACCCCCCACTGTCTTCCCCCCGTCTTCCACCCCGTCTTCCACCCCCGACTGTCTTCCCCCCCCCCACTGTCTTCCCCCCCACAATGTCTTCCCCCGTCTTCCCTCCCACTGTCTTCCCTGTCTACCCCCCACTGTCTCCCGCCCCAGTATTCCCCCCCACTGCCTTCCCCACCGTGATCCCTCCCCACTGTCTTCAGCCACGTGTCTTCCATCCCCCACTGTCTTCCCCCCCGTCTTCTACCCCCCACTGTCTTCCCCCCGTCTTCCACACCGCACTGTCTTCCCCCACCTGTCTTCCATCCCCCACTTCCCCCACCTGTCTTGTTCCCACCACAGTCTTCCCCCACCTGTCTTCCATCCCCCACTGTCTTCCCCCCCACACTGTCTTCCACCCCCACTGTCTTCCCCCACCTGTCTTCCATTCCCCACTGTCTTCCCCCACCTGTCTTCCATCCCCCACTGTCTTCCCCATGTCTTCCAGCCCCCACTGTCTTCCCTCACCTGTCTTCCACCTCCCACTGTCTTCCCCCACCTGTCTTCCACCCCCCACAGTCTTCCCCCACCTGTCTTCCACCCCCACTGTCTTCCCCCACCTGTCTTCCATTCCCCACTGTCTTGCCCCACCTGTCTTCCATCCCCCAGTGTCTTCCCCTGGTCTTCCAGCCCCCACTGTCTTCCCCCACCTTTCTTCCACCCCCCCAATGTCTTCCCTCACCTGTCTTCCACCCCCCACTGTCTTCCCCCACCTGTCTTCCACCACCCACTGTCTTCCCCCACCTGTCATCCACCCCCCACTGTCTTCCCCCAACTGTCTTCCCCCCCGTCTTCCACCCCCCACTGTCTTCCACCCCCACTGTCTTCCCCCACCTGTCTTCCATTCCCCACTGTCATCCCCCACCTGTCTTCCAGCCCCCACTGTCTTCCCCCCGTCTTCCAGACCCCACTGTCTTCCCCCACCTGTCTTCCACCCCCCACTGTCTTCCCCCACCTGTCTTCCACCCCCCACTGTCTTCCCCCCGTCTTCCACCTCCCACTGTCGTACCCCCGTCTTCCCCCCCACCACTACCTTCCTCCCGTTTTCCCCCCACTGTCTTCCCTCCCGTCCTCCCCCCAACTGTCTTCCACCCCACTCTGTCCCCCCCCCACTCTGTCTTCACCCCCCACTGTCTTCCGCACCGTCTTCCACCCCCCACTGTCTTCCCCCCCACACTGTCTTCCCCCGTCTTCCCTCCCACTGTCTTCCCTGTCTACCCCGCACTGTCTCCCGCCCCAGTATTCTCCCCACTGCCTTCCCTACCATGATCCCTCCCCACTGTCTTCCCCGCCTCTGTCGTCCCCCAGTCTTCCCCACCCCGCACTGTCTTCCCCCACCTGTCTTCCATCCCCCACTGTCTTGCATCCCCCACTGTCTTCCCCCACCTGTCTTGCACCCCCCCACTGTCTTCCCCCACCTGTCTTCCACCCCCCACTGTCTTTCCCTCGTCTTCCACCTCCCACTGTCTTACCCCTGTCTTCCCCCCCACCACTGTCTTCCCCCCGTCTTCCCCCCACTGTCTTCCCTCCCGTCTTCCCCCCCCAACTGTCTTCCCCCCCACTCTGTCTCCCCCCCCAACTTTGTCTTCACCCCCCACTGTCTTCCCCCCAACATTTCTTCCCCCGTCTTCCCTCCCACTGTCTTCCCTGTCTACTCCCCACTGTCTCCCGCCCCAGTATTCCCCCACTGCCTTCCCCACCGTGTTTCCCCCCAATGTCTTCCCCACCATGATCCCTCCCCACAGTCTTCCCCCACCTGTCTTCCATCTCCCACTGTCTTCCCCCCGTCTTCCAACCCCCACTGTCTTCCCCGCCTCTGTCTTCCCCCAGTCTTCCCCCCCCCCCCCCCCCCCACTGTCTTCCCCCACCTGTCTTCCATCCCGGGCTGTCTTGCACCCCCCACTATCCACCCCCACCTGTCTTGCACCCCCCACTGACTTCCCCCAGCTGTCTTGCACCCCCAACTGTCTTCCCCCCGTCTTCCACCCCCCACTGTCTTCCCCCACAACTGTCTTCCACCCCCCACTGTCTTCCCCCCCGTCTTCCCACCCCACACTGTCTTCCCCCACCTGTCTTCCACCCCCCACTGTCTTCCCACCCCACACTGTCTTCCCCGTCTTCCACCCCCACTGTCTTCCCCCCCAATATTCCCCCCCACTGCCTTCCCCCCCCCCCACTGTCTTCCCCCTGTCTTCCACCCCCTACTGTCTTCCTCTCGTCTTCCAACCCCCACTGTCTTCCCCCCGTCTTCCACCCCCCACTGTCTTCCCCCACCTGTCTTCCACCCCCCACTGTCTTCCCCCACCTGTCTACTACCCCCCACTGTCTCCCCCCCCAATATTCCCCCCCACTGCCTTCCCCCCCCCCCACTGTCTTCCCCCTGTCTTCCACCCCCTGTCTTCCTCCCGTCTTCCAACCCCCACTGTCTTCCCCCCGTCTTCCAGCCCCCACTGTCTTCCCCCACCTGTCTTCCACCTCCCACTGTCTTCCCCCACCTGTCTTCCATCCCCCAGTGTCTTCCCCTGGTCTTCCAGCCCCCACTGTCTTCCCCCACCTGTCTTCCACCCCCCCAATGTCTTCCCTCACCTGTCTTCCACCCCCCACTGTCTTCCCCCACCTGTCTTCCACCCCCCACTGTCTTCCCCCACCTGTCATCCACCCCCCACTGTCTTCCCCCACCTGTCTTCCATCCCCCACTGTCTTCCCCCCCCCGTCTTCCACCCCCCACTGTCTTCCACCCCCACTGTCTTCCCCCACCTGTCTTCCATTCCCCACTGTCATCCCCCACCTGTCTTCCATCCCCCACTGTCTTCCCCCCGTCTTCCAGCCCCCACTGTCTTCCCCCAACTGTCTTCCACCCCCCACTGTCTTCCCCCACCTGTCTTCCACCCCCCACTGTCTTCCCCACCTGTCTACTACCCCCCCACTGTCTTCCCCCCCCAATATTCCCCCCCACTGCCTTCCCCCCCACTGCCTTCCCCCCCCCCCACTGTCTTCCCCCGTCTTCCACCCCCTGTCTTCCTCCCGTCTTCCAACCCCCACTGTCTTCCCCCCGTCTTCCAGCCCCCACTGTCTTCCCCCACCTGTCTTCCACCCCCCACTGTCTTCCCCCACCTGTCTTCCACCCCCCACTGTCTTCCCCACCTGTCTACTACCCCCCACTGTCTTCCCCCCCAATATTCCCCCCCACTGCCTTCCCCCCCCCCACACTGTCTTCCGCCCCGTCTTCCACACCCCACTGCCTTCCCCCCCACACTGTCTTCCCCCGTCTTCCCTCCCACTGTCTTCCCTGTTTACCCCCCATTGTCTCCCCCCCAGAATTCCCCCCCACTGCCTTCCCCACCGTGCTCCCCCCACTGTCTTCCCCACTGTATCCCCCACCACTGTCTTCCCCCACCTGTCTTCCATCTCCCACTGACTTCCCCCCCGTCTTCCACCCCCCACTGTCTTCCCCCACTGTCTTCCCCCCCGTCTTCCCCATGTCTTCCCCCCCCACTGTCTTCCCCCACCTGTCTTCCATCCCCCACTGTCTTCCCCCGCGTCTTGCACCCCCCACTGTCTTCCCCACCTGTCTTCCACCCCCCACTGTCTTCCCCCACCTGTCTTCCACCTCCAACTGTCTTCCCCTCCCACTGTCTTCCAACCCCCTACTCTCTTCCCCCCCATTTTCCACCCCTCCCCACTGTCTTCCCCCGCGTCTTGCACCCCCCACTGTCTTCCCCCCTTCTTCCACCCCCCACTGTCTCCCCCCCCACACTGTCTTCCCCCATCTTCCCCCCCACAGTCTTCTTAGTGTTCCCCCCCACTGTCTTCCCACCCCAGTATTTCCCCCCAGTATTCCCCCCCACTGTCTTTCGCCCGTCATCCACCCCCCACTGTCTTCCCCCATCTTCCAACCCCCACAGTCTTCCCCCTGTCATCCACCCCCCACTGTCTTCCCCCACCTGTCTTCCACCCCCCACTGTCTTCCCCCCCAGTCTTCCACCCCACACTGTCTTCCCCGCCGTCTTCCATCCCCCACTGTATTTCCCCCCCGTCTTCCACCACCCACTGTCTTCCCCACCGTCTTCCACCCCCCACGGTCTTCCCCCCTCGTCTTCCACCTCCCACTGTCGTCCCCCCCTCTTCCACCCCCCCACTGTCTGCCCCCCCTGTCTACCATCCCCCAATGTCTTCCCCCCGTCTTCCACCCCCCACTGTCTTCCCCCACCTGTCATCCACCCCCCACTGTCTTCCCCCCCCACTGTCTTCCACCCCCCACTGTCTTCCCCCACCTGTCATCCACCCCCCACTGTCTTCCCCCAACTGTCTTCCATCCCCCACTGTCTTCCCCCCGGTCTTCCACCCCCACTGTCCTCCCCCCCGCCACTATCTTCCACTGTCTTCCCCCACCTGTCCTCCATTCCCCACTGTCTTCCCCCACCTGCCTTCCATCCCCCACTGTCTTCCCCCCCGTCTTCCACCCCCCACTGTCTTCCCCCACCTGTCTTCCACCCCCCACTGTCTTCCCCCACCTGTCTTCCACCCCCCACTGTCTTCCCCCACCTGTCTTCCACCCCCCACTGTCTTCCCCCACCTGTCATCCACCCCCCACTGTCTTCCCCCACCTGTCTTCCATTCCCCACTGTCTTCCCCCACCTGTCTTCCATCCCCCACTGTCTTCCCCCACCTGTCTTCCACCCCCCACTGTCTTCCCCCACCTGTCTTCCATTCCCCACTGTCTTCCCCCACCTGTCTTCCATCCCCCACTGTCTTCCCCCACCTGTCTTCCACCCCCCACTGTCTTCCCCCACCTGTCTTCCCCCCCACTGCCTTCCCCCCCTACTGTCTTCCCCCCGTCTTCCACCCCCCACTGTCTTCCCCCGTCTTCTACCACCCACCGTCTTCCCCCACCTGTCTTCCACCCCCCAAAGTCTTCCCCCCGTCTTCCACCCCCCACTGTCTTCCACCCCCCACTGTCTTCCAACCCCCACTGTCTTCCAACCCCCACTGTCTTCCAACCCCCACTGTCTTCCAACCCCCACTGTCTTCCACCACCTGTGTTCCACCCCCCACTGTCTTCCCCACCTGTCTTCCACCCCCACTGTCTTCCCCCACCTGTCTTCCAACCCCCACTGTCTTCCCTCACTGTCTTCCATCCCCCACTGTCTTCCCCCCGTCTTCCACCCCCTACTGTCTTCCCCCAGTCTTCCACCCCCCACTGTCTTCCCCCAC
The DNA here is from genome assembly GCF_037043375.1 of Chiloscyllium plagiosum. Taxonomy (NCBI): domain Eukaryota; kingdom Metazoa; phylum Chordata; class Chondrichthyes; order Orectolobiformes; family Hemiscylliidae; genus Chiloscyllium; species Chiloscyllium plagiosum. The sequence continues at coordinate 20,104,677 of NW_028270166.1, forward strand.
CTGTCTTCCATCCCCCACTGTCTTCCGCCACCTGTCTTCCACCCCCCACTGTCTTCCCCCACCTGTCTTCCATCCCCCACTGTCTTGCCCCGCCTGTCTTCCATCCCCCACTGTCTTCCCCCACCTGTCTTCCACCCCCCACTGTCTTCCCCCACCTGTCTTCCATCCCCCACTGTCTTCCGCCACCTGTCTTCCACCCCCCACTGTCTTCCCCCACCTGTCTTCCAACCCCCACTGTCTTCCCCCACCTGTCTTCCATCCCCCACTGTCTTGCCCCGCCTGTCTTCCAACCCCCACTGTCTTCCGCCACTTGTCTTCCACCCCCCACTGTCTTCCCCCCCATCTTCTACCCCCCACTCTCTTCCCCCCCCAAACCGTCTTCCCCCGTCTTCCCCCCACTGTCTTCCTTGTCTTCCCCCCCACTGTCTTCCACCCCCAGTATTCCCCCCCCACTGCCTTCCCCCCCACCGTCTTCCACCCCGCACTGCCTTCCCCCTGTCTTCCACCCCGCACTGCCTTCCCCCCGTCTTCCACCGCCCACTGTCTTCCCCCACCTGTCTTCCAACCCCCACTGTCTTCCGCCACCTGTCTTCCACCCCCCACTGTCTTCCAACCCCCACTGTCTTCCCCCACTGTCTTCCATCCCCCACTGTCTTCCCCACCACTGTCTTCCAACCCCCACTGTCTTCCCCCCAAGTCTTTCCTCCCCAGTCTTCCACCCCCCACTGTCTTCCCCCCACACCTTCCCCCCTTCCCCCCACTGTCTTCCTTGTCTTCACCCCCACTGTCTTCCCCCCCAGTATTCCCCCCACTGCCTTCCCCCCCCACCATCTTTCCTCGACTTCCACCCCCCACTGTCTTCCCCCCATCTTCCACCGCCCACAGTCTTCCCCCACCTGTCTTCCAACCCCCACTGTCTTCCGCCACCTGTCTTCCACCCCCCACTGTCTTCCCCCACCTGTCTTCCAACCCCCACTGTCTTCCCCCACCTGTCTTCCATCCCCCACTGTCTTCCCCCACCTGTCTTCCATCCCCCACTGTCTTCTCCCCGTCTTCCACCCCCCCACTGTCTTCCCCCCAGTCTTCCAACCCCCACTGTCTTCCCAAACCTGTCATCCACCCCCCACTGTCTTCCCCCACCTGTCTTCCACCCCCCACTGTCTTCCCGCCCGTCTTCCACCCCCCGCTGTCTTCTCCCTGTCTTCCACCCCCCGCTGTCTTCCCCCACCCGTCTTCCATCCCCCACTGTATTCCCCCCGTCTTCCACCCCCCCACTGTCTTCCCCCCCCGTCTTCCACCCCCCACTGTCTTCCCCCCCGTCTTCCACCCCCCACTGTCTTCCCCCAGTTTTCCATCCCCACTGTTTTCCCCCACCTGTCTTCCACCCCCCACTGTCTTCCCCCCCGTCTTCCACCACCCACTGTCTTCCCCCAGTCTTCCACCCCCCACTGTCATCCCCCCCCACACTGTCGTCCCCCGTCTTCCCCCCCACTGTCTTCCTTGTCTTCCCCCCCACTGTCTTCCCCCCCCACTGCTTTCCCTCCCCACCGTCTTGCCGCCGTCTTCCACCCCCCACTGTCTTCCCCACCTGTCTTCCAACCCCCACTGTCTTCCCCACCTGTCTTCCAGCCCCCACTGTCGTCCACACCCCACTGTCTTCCCCCCCAGTATTACCCCCCACTGTCTTCCCCCCCGTCTTCCACCCCCAATGTCTTCCCCCCCACACCGTCTTCCCCCGTCTTCCCCCCACTGTCTTCCTTGTCTTCCCCCCCACTGTCTTCCCCCCCCAGTATTCCCCCCCACTGCCTTCCCCCCCACCGTCTTCCCCCCATCTTACACCCCCCACTGTCTTCCGCCACCTGTCTTCCACCCCCCACTGTCTTCCTCACCTGTCTTCCCCACCTGTCTTCCACCCACACTGTCTTCCCTCACCTGTCTTCCAACCCCCACTGTCTTCCCCCACTGTCTTTCATCCCCCACTGTCTTCTCCCCGTCTTCCACCCCCCACTGTCTGCCCCCCCGTCTTCCACCCCCCACTGTCTTCCCCCAGTCTTCCACCCCCCACTGTCTTCCCCCACCTGTCTTCCATCCACCACTGTCTTCCGCCACTTGTCTTCCACCCCCCACTGTCGTCCCCACCTGTCTTCCACCCCCCACTGTCGTCCCCACCTGTCTTCCACCCCCCACTGTCTTCCCCCACCTGTCTTCCAACCCCCACTGTCTTCCCCCACCTGTCTTCCAACCCCCACTGTCTTCCCCCACCTGTCTTCCACCCCCCACTGACTTCCCCACCTGTCTTCCACCCCCCACTGTCATCCCCCAGTCTTCCACCCCCCACTGTCTATTCCCCCCGTCTTCCACCCCCCACTGTCTTCCCCCGTCTTCCACCGCCCACAGTCTTCCCCAGCTGTCTTCCACCCCCCACTGTCGTCCACACCCCACTGTCTTCCCCCCCAATCTTACCCCCCACTGTCTTGCCCCGCCTGTCTTCCAACCCCCACTGTCTTCCGCCACTTGTCTTCCACGCCCCACTGTCTTCCCCCCCATCTTCCACCCCCCACTCTCTTCCCCCCCCAAACCATCTTCCCCCGTCTTCCCCCCACTGTCTTCCTTGTCTTCCCCCCCACTATCTTGCACTCCCAGTATTCCCCCCCCACTGCCTTCCCCCCCACCGCCTTCCCCCCGTCTTCCACCCCGCACTGCCTTCCCCCCGTCTTCCACCCCCCACTGTCTTCCCCCACCTGTCTTCCAACCCCCACTGTCTTCCGCCACCTGTCTTCCACCCTCCACTGTCTTCCCCCACCTGTCTTCCAACCCCCACTGTCTTCCCCCACTGTCTTCCATCCCCCACTGTCTTCCCCACCACTGCCTTCCAACCCCCACTGTCTTCCCCCCAAGTCTTTCCCCCGACTTCCACCCCCCACTGTCATCCCCCCATCTTCCACCGCCCACAGTCTTCCCCCACCTGTCTTCCAACCCCCACTGTCTTCCCCCACCTGTCTTCCATCCCCCACAGTCTTCTCCCCGTCTTCCACCCCCCACTGTCTTCCCCCCAGTCTTCCAACCCCCACTGTCTTCCCAAACCTGTCATCCACCCCCCACTGTCTTCCCCCACCTGTCTTCCACCCCCCACTGTCTTCCCGCCCGTCTTCCACCCCCCGCTGTCTTCTCCCTGTCTTCCACCCCCCACTGTCTTCCCCCACCCGTCTTCCATCCCCCACTGTATTCCCCCCGTCTTCCACCCCCCACTGTCTTCCCCCCCCGTCTTCCACCCCCCACTGTCTTCCCCCCCCCGTCTTCCACCCCCCACTGTCTTCCCCCAGTTTTCCATCCCCACTGTTTTCCCCCACCTGTCTTCCACCCCCCACTGTATTCCCCCCGACTTCCACCCCCAACTGTCTTCCCCCCATCTTCCACCGCCCACAGTCTTCCCCCACCTGTCTTCCAACCCCCACTGTCTTCCCCCACCTGTCTTCCATCCCCCACTGTCTTCTCCCCGTCTTCCACCCCCCACTGTCTTCCCCCCAGTCTTCCAACCCCCACTGTCTTCCCAAACCTGTCATCCACCCCCCACTGTCTTCCCCCACCTGTCTTCCACCCCCCACTGTCTTCCCGCCCGTCTTCCACCCCCCGCTGTCTTCTCCCTGTCTTCCACCCCCCACTGTCTTCCCCCACCCGTCTTCCATCCCCCACTGTATTCCCCCCGTCTTCCACCCCCCACTGTCTTCCCCCCCGTCTTCCACCCCCCACTGTCTTCCCCCCCCCCCGTCTTCCACCCCCCACTGTCTTCCCCCAGTTTTCCATCCCCACTGTTTTCCCCCACCTGTCTTCCACCCCCCACTGTCTTCCCCCCCGTCTTCCACCACCCACTGGCTTCCCCCAGTCTTCCACCCCCCACTGTCATCCCCCCCCACACTGTCTTCCCCCGTCTTCCCCCCCACTGTCTTCCTTGTCTTCCCCCCCACTGTCTTCCCCCCCACTGCCTTCCCTCCCCACCGTCTTGCCGCCGTCTTCCACCCCCCACTGTCTTCCCCACCTGTCTTCCAACCCCCACTGTCTTCCCCACCTGTCTTCCAGCCCCCACTGTCGTCCACACCCCACTGTCTTCCCCCCCAGTATTACCCCCCACTGTCTTCCCCCCCGTCTTCCACCCCCCAATGTCTTCCCCCCCACACCGTCTTCCCCCGTCTTCCCCCCACTGTCTTCCTTGTCTTCCCCCCCACTGTCTTCCCCCCCCAGTATTCCCCCCCACTGCCTTCCCCCCATCTTCCACCCCCCACTGTCTTCCGCCACCTGTCTTCCACCCCCCACTGTCTTCCTCACCTGTCTTCCCCACCTGTCTTCCACCCACACTGTCTTCCCCCACCTGTCTTCCAACCCCCACTGTCTTTCATCCCCCACTGTCTTCTCCCCGTCTTCCACCCCCCACTGTCTGCCCCCCCGTCTTCCACCCCCACTGTCTTCCCCCAGTCTTCCACCCCCCACTGTCTTCCCCCACCTGTCTTCCATCCACCACTGTCTTCCGCCACTTGTCTTCCACCCCCCACTGTCGTCCCCACCTGTCTTCCACCCCCCACTGTCTTCCCCCACCTGTCTTCCACCCCCCACTGTCTTCCGCCACCTGTCTTCCACCCCCCACTGTCTTCCCCCACCTGTCTTCCAACCCCCACTGTCTTCCCCCACTGTCTTCCATCCCCCTCTGTCTTCCCCACCACTGTCTTCCAACCCCCACTGTCTTCCCTCCAAGTCTTTCCCCCCGTCTTCCACCCCCCACTGTCTTCCCCCCCACACTGTCTTCCCCCCCACACCTTCCCCCGTCTTCCCCCCCACTGTCTTCCTTGTCTTCCCCCCCACTGTCTTCCCCCCCAGTATTCCCCCCACTGCCTGCCCCCCCACCGTCTTTCCCCGACTTCCACCCCCCACTGTCTTCCCCCCATCTTCCACCGCCCACAGTCTTCCGCCACCTGTCTTCCACCCCCCACTGTCTTCCGCCACCTGTCTTCCACCCCCCACTGTCTTCCCCCACCTGTCTTCCAACCCCCACTGTCTTCCCCCACCTGTCTTCCATCCCCCACTGTCTTCCCCCACCTGTCTTCCATCCCCCACTGTCTTCTATCCGTCTTCCACCCCCCACTGTCTTCCCCCCAGTCTTCCAACCCCCACTGTCTTCCCAAACCTGTCATCCACCCCCCACTGTCTTCCCCCACCTGTCTTCCATCCCCCACTGTCTTCCCCCCCGTCTTCCACCCCCCGCTGTCTTCTCCCTGTCTTCCACCCCCCACTGTCTTCCCCCAGTTTTCCATCCCCACTGTTTTCCCCCACCTGTCTTCCACCCCCCACTGTCTTCCCCCCGTCTTCCACCACCCACTGTCTTCCCCCAGTCTTCCACCCCCCACTGTCTTCCCCCCCCACACTGTCTTCCCCCATCTTCCCGTCCCACTGTCTTCATTGTCTTCCCCCCCACTGTCTTCCACCCCCCACTGTCTTCCTCACCTGTCTTCCCCACCTGTCTTCCACCCACACTGTCTTCCCCCACCTGTCTTCAAACCCCCACTGTCTTCTCCCCGTCTTCCACCCCCCACTGTCTGCCCCCCCGTCTTCCACCCCCACTGTCTTCCCCAGTCTTCCACCCCCCACTGTCTTCCCCCACCTGTCTTCCATCCACCACTGTCTTCCGCCACTTGTCTTCCACCCCCCACTGTCGTCCCCACCTGTCTTCCACCCCCCACTGTCTTCCCCCACCTGTCTTCCATCCACCACTGTCTTCCGCCACTTGTCTTCCACCCCCCACTGTCGTCCCCACCTGTCTTCCACCCCCCACTGTCTTCCCCCACCTGTCTTCCACCCCCCACTGTCTTCCGCCACCTGTCTTCCACCCCCCACTGTCTTCCCCCACCTGTCTTCCAACCCCCACTGTCTTCCCCCACCTGTCTTCCAACCCCCACTGTCTTCCCCCACTGTCTTCCATCCCCCACTGTCTTCCCCACCACTGTCTTCCAACCCCCACTGTCTTCCCCCCAAGTCTTTCCCCCCGTCTTCCACCCCCCACTGTCTTCCCCCCCACACTGTCTTCCCCCCCACACCTTCCCCCGTCTTCCCCCCCACTGTCTTCCTTGTCTTCCCCCCCACTGTCTTCCCCCCCAGTATTCCCCCCACTGCCTGCCCCCCCACCGTCTTTCCCCGACTTCCACCCCCCACTGTCTTCCCCCCATCTTCCACCGCCCACAGTCTTCCCCCACCTGTCTTCCAACCCCCACTGTCTTCCGCCACCTGTCTTCCACCCCCCACTGTCTTCCCCCACCTGTCTTCCAACCCCCACTGTCTTCCCCCACCTGTCTTCCATCCCCCACTGTCTTCCCCCACCTGTCTTCCATCCCCCACTGTCTTCCCCCCAGTCTTCCATCCCCCACTGTCTTCCCCCACCTGTCTTCCACCCCCCACTGTCTTCCCCCCAGTCTTCCAACCCCCACTGTCTTCCCAAACCTGTCATCCACCCCCCACTGTCTTCCCCCACCTGTCTTCCACCCCCCACTGTCTTCCCCCCCGTCTTCCACCCCCCGCTGTCTTCTCCCTGTCTTCCACCCCCCACTGTCTTCCCCCAGTTTTCCATCCCCACTGTTTTCCCCCACCTGTCTTCCACCCCCCACTGTCTTCCCCCCCCACACTGTCTTCCCCCATCTTCCCGCCCCACTGTCTTCATTGTCTTCCCCCCCACTGTCTTCCCCCCCCAGTATTTCCCCCCACTGCCTTCCACCCCCACCGTCTTCCCCCTGTCTTCCTCCCCCCACTCTTCCCCCCGTCTTCCACCGCCCACTGTCTTCCCCCACCTGCCTTCCAACCCCCACTGTCTTCCGCCACCTGTCTTCCACCCCCCACTGTCTTCCCCCACCTGTCTTCCAACCCCCACTGTCTTCCCCCTCTGTCTTCCAACCCCCACTGTCTTCCCCCTCTGTCTTCCATCCCCCACTGTCTTCCCCACCACTGTCTTCCAACCCCCACTGTCTTCCCCCCAAGTCTTTCCCCCCCAGTCTTCCACCCCCCACTGTCTTCCCCCCCACACCTTCCCCCGTCTTCCCCCCCACTGTCTTCCTTGTCTTCCCCCCCACTGTCTTCCCCCCCAGTATTCCCCCCACTGCCTTCCCCCCCACCGTCTTTCCCCGACTTCCACCCCCCACTGTCTTCCCCCCATCTTCCACCGCCCACAGTCTTCCCCCACCTGTCTTCCAACCCCCACAGTCTTCCGCCACCTGTCTTCCACCCCCCACTGTCTTCCCCCACCTGTCTTCCAACCCCCACTGTCTTCCCCACCTGTCTTCCACCCCCCACTGTCTTCCCGCCCGTCTTCCACCCCCCGCTGTCTTCTCCCTGTCTTCCACCCCCCACTCTTCCCCCCGTCTTCCACCGCCCACTGTCTTCCCCCACCTGTCTTCCAACCCCCACTGTCTTCCCCACCTGTCTTCCACCCCCCACTGTCGTCCACACCCCACTGTTTCCCCCCCCAGTCTTACTCCCCACTGTCTTCCCCCCCCCACACCGTCTTCCCCAGTCTTCCCCCCCACTGTCTTCCTTGTATTTCCCCCCACCGTCTTCCCCCCCCCAGTATTCCCCCCCACTGCCTTCCCCCCCACCGTCTTCCTCCGTCGTCCACCGCCCACTGTCTTCCGCCACCTGTCTTCCACCCCCCACTCTTCCCCACCTGTCTTCAACCCCCCACTGTCTTCCCCCACCTGTCTTCCACCCCCCACTGTCTTCCCCCACCCACTGTCTTCCCCCACTGTTTTCCATCCCCCACTGTCTTACCCCCACTGTCTTCCACCCCGCAATGTCTTCCCCCCCCACTTTCTTCCACCCCCCACTGTCTTCCTCCCACTGTCTTCATTGTCTTCCCCCCCACTGTCTTCTCCCCCCAGTATTTCCCCCCACTGCCTTCCACCCCCACCGTCTTCCCCCTGTCTTCCACCCCCCACTCTTCCCCCCGTCTTCCACCGCCCACTGTCTTCCCCCACCTGTCTTCCAACCCCCACTGTCTTCGCCACTTGTCTTCCACCCCCCACTGCCTTTCCCACCCATCTTCCACCCCCCACTGTCATCCCCCCCCACACTGTCTTCCCCCGTCTTCCCCCCCACTGTCTTCCTTGTCTTCCCCCCCACTGTCTTCCCCCCCCACTGCCTTCCCTCCCCACCGTCTTGCCGCCGTTTTCCACCCCCCACTGTCTTCCCCACCTGTCTTCCAACCCCCACTGTCTTCCCCACCTGTCTTCCAGCCCCCACTGTCGTCCACACCCCACTGTCTTCCCCCCCAGTCTTACCCCCCACTGTCTTCCCCCCCGTCTTCCATCCCCCAATGTCTTCCCCCCCCACACCGTCTTCCCCCGTCTTCCCCCCACTGTCTTCCTTGTCTTCCCCCCCACTGTCTTCCCCCCCCAGTATTCCCCCCCACTGCCTTCCCCCCCACCATCTTCCCCCCATCTTACACCCCCCACTGTCTTCCCCACCTGTCTTCCCCACCTGTCTTCCACCCACACTGTCTTCCCCCACCTGTCTTCCAACCCCCACTGTCTTCCCCCACTGTCTTTCATCCCCCACTGTCTTCTCCCCGTCTTCCACCCCCCACTGTCTTCCCCCAGTCTTCCACCCCCCACTGTCTTCCCCCACCTGTCTTCCATCCACCACTGTCTTCCGCCACTTGTCTTCCACCCCCCACTGTCGTCCCCACCTGTCTTCCACCCCCCACTGTCTTCCCCCACCTGTCTTCCAACCCCCACTGTCTTCCCCCACCTGTCTTCCACCCCCCACTGACTTCCCCACCTGTCTTCCACCCCCCACTGTCTTTCCCCACGTCTTCCACCCCCCACTGTCTTCCCCCAGTCTTCCACCCCCCACTGTCTTCCCCCCCCACTGTCTTCCTTGTCTTACCCCCCCACTGTCTATTCCCCCCCAGTATTCCCCCCCACTGCCTTCCACCCCCACCGTCTTCCCCCCGTCTTCCACCCCCCACTGTCTTCCCCCGTCTTCCACCGCCCACAGTCATCCCCCGTCTTCCAACCCCCACTGTCTTCGCCACTTGTCTTCCACCCCCGACTGTCTTCCCCAGCTGTCTTCCACCCCCCACTGTCGTCCACACCCCACTGTCTTCCCCCCCAGTCTTACCCCACACTGTCTTCCTCCCCGTCTTCCACCCCCCACACCGTCTTCCCCCGTCTTCCCCCCCACTGTCTTCCTTGTCTTCTCCCCCACTGTCTCCCCCCCCCCAGTATTCCCCCCCACTGCTTTTCCCCCCACCGTCTTCCCCCGTCTTCCACCCCCCCACTGCCTTCCCCCCATCATCCACCGCCCACTGTCTTCCCCCACCTATCTTCCAACCCCCACTGTCTTCCGCCACCTGTCTTCCACCCCCCACTCTTCCCCCACCTGTCTTCCACCCCCACTGTCTTCCCCCACCTGTCTTCCAATTCCCACTGTCTTCCCCCACTGTCTTCCATCCCCCACTGTCTTCCACCGCCCACTGTCTTCACCCCCAGTCTTACCCCCCACTGTCTTCGCCCCGTTTTCCTCCCCCAATGTCATCCCCCTCCACACCGTCTTCCCCCGTCTTCCCCCCCACTGTCTTCCTTGTCTTCCCCCCACAGACATCCCCCCCAGTATTCCCCCCACTGCCTTCCCCCCCTACCGTCTTCCCCCCATCTTCCACCCCCCACTATCTTCCCCCCATCTTCCACCGCCCACTGTCTTCCCCCACCTGTCTTCCAACCCCCACTGTCTTCCGCCACTTGTCTTCCACCCCCCACTGTCTTCCCCCACCTGTCTTCCCCACCTGTCTTCCACCCCCCACTGTCTTCCCCCCGACACCGTCTTCCCCCGTCTTTCCCCCCACTGTTTTCCTTCTCTTCCCCCCCACTGTCTTCCCCCCAAGTATTCCCCCCCACTGCCTTCACCCCCACCGTCTTCCCCCGGTCTTCCACCCCCCACTGTCTTCCCCCATCTTCCACCGCCCACTGTCTTACACCCCCCACTGTCTTACACCCCCCACTGTCTTCCAACCCCCACTGTCTTCCAACACCTGCCTTCCACCCCCCACTGTCTTCCCCACCTGTCTTCCACCCCCACTCTCTTCCCCCACTGTCTTCCAACCCCCACTGTCTTCCCCCACTGTCTTCCCCCCGTCTTCCACCCCCCCCACTGTCTTGCCCCCGTCTTCCACCCCCCACTGTCTTCCCCCGCGTCTTCCACCCCCCACTGTCTTCCCCCACCTGTCTTCCAACCCCCACTGTCTTCCACCCCCCACTGTCTTCCCCCACTTGTCTTCCAACCCCCACTGTCTTCCCCCACCTGTCTTCCTCCCCCCACTGTCTTCCCCCACCTGTCTTCCACCCCCCACTGTCTTCTCCACCTGTCTTCCATCCCCCACTGTCTTCCCCCCTGTCTTCCTCCCCCACTGTCTTCCCCCCCGTCTTCCACCCTTCACTGTCTTCCTCCCGTCTTCCACCGCCCACTGTCTTCCCCACCTGTCTTCCACCCCCCACTGACGTCCACACCCCACTGTCTTCCCCCCCCCCAGTCTTACCTCTCACTGTCTTCCCCCACCAGTCTTCCACCCCCCACTGTCTTCTCCACCTGTCTTCCACCCCCCCCACTGTCTTCCCCCACCTGTCTTCCATCCCCCACTGTCTTCCCCCCTGTCTTCCCCCCATCTTCCACCCTTCACTGTCTTCCCCCCGTCTTCCACCCCCCACTGTCTTCCCCCCCACATCGTCTTCCCCCGTCTTCCCCCCCACTGTCTTCCACCCCCAGTATTCCCCCCCACTGCCTTCCCCCCCACCGTCTTCCCCCCGTCTTCCACCCCGCACTGTCTTCCCTCCGTCTTCCACCGCCCACTGTCTTCTCCACCTGTCTTCCATCCCCCACTGTCTTCCCCCCTGTCTTCCTCCCCCACTGTCTTCCCCCGTCTTCCACCCTTCACTGTCTTCCTCCCGTCTTCCACCGCCCACTGTCTTGCCCCACCTGTCTTCCACCCCTCACTGTCTTCCCCACCTGTCTTCCACCCCCCACTGTCGTCCACACCCCACTGTCTTCCCCCCCAGTCTTACCCCCCACTGTCTTCCCCCACCTGTCTTCCACCCCCCACTGTCTTCCCACACCTCTCTTCCACCCCCCACTGTCTTCTCCACCTGTCTTCCCCCCCCCCAGTCTTCCCCCACCTGTCTTCCAATCCCCACTGTCTTCCCCCACCTGTCTTCCATCCCCCACTGTCTTGCCCCCTGTCTTCCTCCCCCCCTGTCTTCCCCCCCCGTCTTCCACCCTTCACTGTCTTCCCCCCGTCTTCCACCCCCCACTGTCTTCCCCCCCCACATCGTCTTCCCCCGTCTTCCCCCCCACTGTCTTCTACCCCCAGTATTCCCCCCCACTGCCTTCCCCCCCACCGTCTTCCCCCCGTCTTCCACCCCGCACTGTCTTCCCCCCGTCTTCCACCGCCCACTGTCTTCCCCCACCTGTTTTCCAACCCCCACTGTCTTCCCCCACTGTCTTCCATCCCCCACTGTCTTCCCCCCCCACTGTCTTGCCCCCCAGTCTTACCCCCACACTGTCTTCCCCCCTCACACCGTCTTCCTCCGTCTTCCCCCCCCCACTGTCTTCCTTGTCTTCCCCCCCACTGTCTTCCCCTCCAGTATTCCCCCCCCAGTGCCTTGCACCCCCCACCGTCTTCCACCCTCCACTGTCTTCGCCCAATCTTCCACCGCCCACTGTCTTCCCCCACCTGTCTTCCCCACCTGTCTTCCACACCCCACTGTTTTCCCCCACCTGTCTTCCATCCCCCACTGTCTTCTCCCCATCTTCCACCCCCCACTGTCTTCCCCCCGTCTTCCACCCCCCACTGACTTCCCCCAGTCTTCCACCCCCACTGTCTTCCCCCACCCGTCTTGCATCCCCCACTGTCTTCCCCCCGTCTTCCACCCCCCACTGTCTTCCCCCCCCCGTCTTCCACCCCCCCTGTCTTCCCCCAGTCTTCCACCCCCCACTGTCTTCTGCAACCTGTCTTCCGCCCCCCACTGTCTTCCCCCCCTTCATCCAACCCCCACTGTCTTCCCCTCCACACTGTCTTCCCCCGTCTTCCCCCCCACTGTCTTCCTTGTCTTCCCCCTAACTGTCTTCCACCCCCAGTATTCCCCCCCACTGCCTTCCACCCCCACCGTCTTCCGCCCGTCTTCCACCCCCCACTGTCTTCCCCCCGTCTTCCACCGCCCACTGTCTTCCATCCCCCACTGTCTTCCCCCCCCACTGTCTTCCCCCACCCGTCTTGCATCCCCCACTGTCTTCCCCCCGTCTTCCACCCCCCACTGTCTCCCCCCCCCCGTCTTCCACCCCCCCTGTCTTCCCCCAGTCTTCCACCCCCCACTGTCTTCTGCAACCTGTCTTCCGCCCCCCACTGTCTTCCCCCCCTTCATCCAACCCCCACTGTCTTCCCCTCCACACTGTCTTCCCCCGTCTTCCCCCCCACTGTCTTCCTTGTCTTCCCCCTAACTGTCTTCCACCCCCAGTATTCCCCCCCACTGCCTTCCACCCCCACCGTCTTCCGCCCGTCTTCCACCCCCCACTGTCTTCCCCCCGTCTTCCACCGCCCACTGTCTTCCATCCCCCACTGTCTTCCCCCCCCACTGTCTTCGCCCACCTTTCTTCCACCCCCCACCGTCTTCCCCCGTCTTCCCCCCCACTGTCTTCCCCCGCCAGTACTCCCCCCCACTGCCTTCCCCCCGTCTTCCACTCCCCACTGTCTTCCCCCACCTGTCTTCGTACCCCCACTGTCTTCCGCCACTTGTCTTCCACCCCCCACTGTCTTCCGCCACCTGTCTTCCACCCCCTACTGTCGTCCACACCCCCCACTGCCTTCCCCCCCGTCTTCCACCCCCCACTGTCTTCCCCCCCCACACCCTCTTCTCCGTCCTCCCCCCCACTGTCTTCCTTGTCTTCCCCCCCCCCCAGTATTCCCCCCTACTGCCTTCCTCCCCACCGTCTTCCACCCGTCTTCCACCCCCCCACTGTCTTCCCCCATCTTCCACCGCCCACTGTCTTCCCCCCATCTTCCACCCCGCACTGTCTTCCACCCCCCACTGTCTTCCAACCCCCACTGTCTTCCGCCACCTGTCTTCCAACCCCCACTGTCTTCCCCCACTGTCTTCCATCCCCCACTGTCTTCACCCCGTCTTCCACCCCCCACTGTCTTCCCCCCCGTCTTCCACCCCCCACTGTCTTCCAACCCCCACGGTCTTCCCCACCTGTCTTCCAACCCCCACTGTCTTCCCCCACTGTCTTCCACCCCCCACTGTCTTCCCCCAGTCTTCCACCCCCACTGTCTTCCCCCACCTGTCTTCCACCCCCCACTGTCTTCCCCCACCTGTCTTCCACCCCCCACTGTCTTCCCCCACCTGTCTTCCACCCCCCACTGTCTTCCCCCACCTGTCTTCCACCCCCCACTGTCTTCCCCCACCTGTCTTCCACCCCCCACTGTCTTCCCCCACCTGTCTTCCACCCCCCACTGTCTTCCCCCACCTGTCTTCCAACCCCCACTGTCTTCCCCCACCTGTCTTCCACCCCCCACTGTCTTCCCCACCTGTCTTCCACCCCCCACTGTCGTCCACACCCCACTGTCTTCCCCCCCAGTCTTACACCCCACTGTCTTCCCCCCCAGTCTTACCCCCCACTGTCTTACCCCCATCTTCCACCGCCCACAGTCTTCCCCCCCACACCGTCTTCCCTGTCTTCCCCCCCACTGTCTTCCTTGTCTTCCCCCCCCCACTATCTTCCCCCCGCAGTATTCCCCCACACTGCCTTCCCCTCCACCGTCTTCCACCCCCCACTGCCTTCCCCCTGTCTTCCATCCCCCACTCTTCCCCCACACGGTCTTCCACCCCCCACTGTCTTCCCCCCCAGTCTCACCCCCCACTGTCTTCCCCCCCCCACACTGTCTTCCCCCCAACTGTCTTCCTTGTCTCCCCCCCACTGTCTTGCCCCCTCAGTATTCCCCCCACTGCCTTCCCCCCCCACTGTCTTCCCCCCATCTTCCACCCCAACTGTCTTACCCCCATCTTTCACCATCCACTGTCTTCCCCCACCTGTCTTCCAACCCCCACTGTCTTCCGCCACCTATCTTCCACCGCCCACTGTCTTCCCCAACTGTCTTCCCCACCTGTCTTCCACCCCCCACTGTCTTCCCCCACCTGTCTTCCAACCCCCACTGTCTTCCATCCCCCACTGTCTTCCCCCCGTCTTCCACCCCCCACTGTCTTCCTCCCTGTCTTCCACCCCCCACTGTCTTCCCCCACCTGTCTTCCATCCCCCACTGCCATCCCCCACCTGCCTTCCACCCCCCATTGCCTTCCTCCCGTCATCCACCCCCCACTGTCTCTCCCCACCTGGCTTCCACCCCCCACTGTTTTCCCCACCTGTCTTCCACCCCCCACTGTCTTCCCCCACCTGTCTTCCAACCCCCACTGTCTTCCCCTCCTGTCTTCCACCCCCCACTGTCTTCCCCCAACTGTCTTCCACCCCCCACTGTCTTCCCCCACCTGTCTTCCACCCCCCACTGTCTTCCTCACCTGTCTTCCACCCCCCACTGTCTTCCCCACCTGTCTTCCATCCCCCAGTCTTCCCCCTTGTCTTCCCCCCCCTTCCATCCCCCACTGTCTTCCCCCCGTCGTCCACCCCCCACTGTCTTCCCCCACCTGTCTTCTGCCCCCACTGTCTTCCCCCACCTGTCTTCCTCCCCCACTGTCTTCCCCCACCTGTCTTCCTCCCCACTGTCTTCCCCCACCTGTCTTCCACCCCCCACTGTCTTCCCCCACCTGTCATTAAACCCCCACTGTCTTCCCCCACTTGTCTTCCACCCCCCACTGTCTTCCCCCCGTCTTCCGCCCCCCACTGACTTATCCCCCGTCTTCCGCCCCCCACTGTCTTCCCCCCCGTCTTCCTTGCCACACTGTCTTCCCCCGTCTTCCACTCCCCCGTCTTCCACCCCCACTGTCTTGCCCCCGTCTTCCACCACCCACTGTCTTCCCCCCGTCTTCCACCCCCCACTGTCTTCCCCCATCTGTCTTCCATCCCCCACTGTCTTCCACCCCCCATTGTCTTCCCCCACCTGTCTTCCTCCCCCACCTGTCTTCCATCCCCCACTGTCTTCCCCCACCTGTCATTAACCCCCCACTGTCTTCCCCCCCAGTCTCACCCCCCACTGTCTTCGCCCCGACACCATTTTCCCCCGTCTTCCCCCCCACTGTCTTCCTTGTCTTCCCCCCCCACTGTCTTCCCCCCCACTGCCTTCCCCCCCGTCTTCCCCCTGTCTTCCACCCCCCACTGTCTTCCCCCCATCTTTCACCGCCCACTGTCTTCCCTCACCTGTCTTCCACCCCCCACTGTCTTCCCCCCATCTTTCACCGCCCACTGTATTCCGCCACCTATCTTCCACCCCCCACTGTCGTCCCCCACCTGTCTTCCACCCCCACTGCCTTCCCCCCCATCTTCTACACCCTGCTGTCTTCTCCCTGTCTTCCAACCCCCACTGTCTTCCCCCACCTGTCTTCCACCCCCCACTGTCTTCTACCCCCCACTGTCTTCCCCCACCTGTCTTCCATCCCCCACCTGTCTTCCATCCCCCAGTCTTCCCCCGTGTCTTCCACCCCTCACTATCTTCCCCCACCTGTCTTCACCGTCCACTGTCTTCCCCCCCATCTTCCACCGCCCACTGTCTTCCCCCCCACCACTGTCGTCCCCCCCGTCTTCCACCGCCCACTGTCTTCCCCCACCTGTCATACATCCCCCACCTGTCTTCCCCCACCTGTCATACATCCCCCACCTGTCTTCCCCCACCTGTCTTCCATCCCCCACTGTCTTCCCCCCGTCTTCCACCCCCCACTGTCTTCCCCCACCTGTCTTCCTCCCCCACCTGTCTTCCCCCACCACTGTCTTCCCCCACCTGTCATTAACCCCGCACTGTCTTCCCCCACCTGTCTTCCATCCCCCACTGTCTTCCCGCCCGTTTTCCACCCCCTGCTGTCATCCCTCCCCACTGTCTACCGCCGGCTTCCACCCCCCGCTGTCTTCCCTCCCCACTGTCTTTCTCCCCTGTCTTCCACCCCCCACTGTATTCCCCTCCCATCTTCCACCTCCCACTGTCTTCCCCCCGTCTTCCATCCCCCACTATCTTCCCCCACCTGTCTTCACCGCCCACTGTCTTCCCCCCCGTCTTCCACCTCCCACTGTCTTCCCCCCGTCTTCCATCCCCCACTATCTTCCCCCACCTGTCTTCACCGCCCACTGTCTTCCCCCCGTCATCAACCCCCCACTGTCGTCGTCCCCGTCTTCCACCCCCCACTGTCTTCCCCCACCTGTCATACATCCCCCACTGTCTTCTCCCCCGTCTTCCACCCCCTGCTGTCTTCCCCCCCCCACTGTCTTCCCCCCCATCTTCCACCCCCCACTGTCTTCCCCCACCTGTCTTCCATCACCCACTGTCTTCTCCCCGTCTTCCACCCCCACTATCTTCCCCCCATCTTCCACCCCCCACTGTCTTCCCCCCCCCGTCTTCCACCCACACTGTCTTCCCCCCGTCTTCCACCCCCCATTGTCTTCCCCCCCGTCTTCCACCCCCCACTGTCTTCCCCCCCCGTCTTCCACCCCCCACTGTCTTCCCCCCCAGTATTCCCCCCCACTGCCATCCCCACCGTGTTCCCCCCCCCACTGTCTTCCCCCACCTGTCTTCCATCCCCTACTGTCTTCCCGCCGTCTTCCACCCCCCACTGTCTTCCCCCCGTCTTCCAACCCCCACTGTCTGCCCCCCCACTGTCTTCCCCCTGTCTTCCACCCCCCACTGTCTTCCCCCACCTGTCTTCCATCCCCCACTGTCTTCCCCCCACTGTCTTCCCCCCACTGTCTTCCCCCACCTGTCTTGCACCCCCCACTGTCTTCCCCCACCTGTCTTCCACGCCCCACTGTCTTCCCCCACCTGTCTTCCACGCCCGACTGTCTTCCCCCACCTGTCATCCACCCCCCACTGTCTGCGCCCCCGTCTTCCACCCCCCACTGTCTTCCCCGTCTTCCACCCCCCACTGTCTTCCCCCCCACTGTCTTCCCCCCTACTGTCTTCCCCCCCACTGTCTTCCCCCCACCTGTCTTCCATCCCCCACTGTCTTCCCGCCCGTCTTCCACCCCCTGCTGTCATTCCTCCCCACTGTCTACCCCCGGCTTCCACACCCCGCTGTCTTCCCTCCCCACTGTCTTCCTCCCCCGTCTTCCACCCCCCACTGTATTCCCCTCCCGTCTTCCACCTCCCACTGTCTTCCCCCCGTCTTCCATCCCCCACTATCTTCCCCCACCTGTCTTCACCGCCCGTCTTCTCCCCCGTCATCCACCCCCCACTGTCGTCCCCCCCGTCTTCCACCCCCCACTGTCTTTCCCCACCTGTCATACATCCCCCACTGTCTTCCCCCACCTGTCTCCATCCCCCACTGTCTTCTCCCCCGTCTTCCACCCCCTGCTGTCTTCCCCCCCCCCACTGTCTTCCCCCCCATCTTCCACCCCCCACTGTCTCCCCCCACTCCCTTCCCCACCCACTCCCACTGTCACCCCCCACTCCCTTCCCCCCCACCCCCACTGTCTCCCCCCACTCCCTTCCCCCCCACTCCCACAGTCTCCCCCCACTCCCTTCCCACCCACTCCCACTGTCTCCCCCCACTCCCTTCCCCCCAACTCCCACTGTTTTCCCCCACGCACTTCCTCCCCACTCCCACTGTCTCCCCCCACTCCCTTCCTCCCCACTCCCACTGTCTCCCCCCACTCCCTTCCCCCGTCTACTCCCACTGTCCCTTCCCCCCCAACTCCCACTGTCTACTCCCACTGTCTCTTCCCCCACACTCCCACTGACCCTTCCCCTCCACTCCCACTGTCTACTCCCACTGTCCCTTCCACCCCACTCCCACTGTCAGCCCTACTCCCTTCCCCCCCACTTCCACTGTCTCCCCCACTCCCTTCCCCCCCACTCCCACTGTCCACTCCCACTGTCCTTTCCCCCCCACTCCCACTGTCTACTCCCACTGTCCCTTCCCCCCCACTCCCACTGTGTACTCCCACTGTCCCTTCCCCCCCACTCCCACTGTCTCTCCCCACTCCCCCCCACTCCCACTCTTCCCCCACTCCCTTCCCCCCCACTCCCACTGTCTCCCCCCACTCCCTTCCCCCCCATTCCCACTGTCTCCCCCCACTTCCTTTCCCCCACTGCCACTGTCTCCCCCCACTCCCATCCCCCCACTCCCACTGTCTCCCCCCACTCCCTTCTCCCCCACTCCCACTGTCTACCCCTACTCCCTTCCCACCCACTCCCAATGTCTCCCCCAACTCCCTTCCCCCCCACTCCCACTGTCTCCCCCCACTCCCTACCCACCCACTTCCACTGTCTCCCTCCACTCCCACTGTCTCCCCCCAATCCCTTCCTCCCCACTTCCACTGTCTACTCCCACTGTCCCTTCTTCCCCACTCCCACTGTCTACTCCCACTGTCCCTTCCCCCCCACCCCCACTGACCCTCACACCCCACTCCCACTGTCTACTCCCACTGTCCCTTCCCCCCCCACTCCCACTGTCTCCCCCCACTCCCTTCCCCCCACTTCCACTGTCTCCCCCACTCCCTTCCCCCACACTCCCACTGTCCACTCCCACTATCTACACCCACTATCCCTTCACCCTCACTCCCACTGTCTCCCCCCACTCCCTTCCCCCCCGCTCCCACTGTCTCCCCCCACTCCCTACCCCCCCACTCCCTTCCCCCCCACTTCCACTGTCTCCCCACACTCCCTTCCCCCCCACTTCCACTGTCTACTCCACTGTCCCTTCCCCCCC
This sequence comes from Chiloscyllium plagiosum, assembly GCF_037043375.1. Lineage (NCBI taxonomy): Eukaryota > Metazoa > Chordata > Chondrichthyes > Orectolobiformes > Hemiscylliidae > Chiloscyllium > Chiloscyllium plagiosum. The sequence goes on from NW_028270166.1 coordinate 20,123,558, forward strand.
ACTCCCACTGTCTACTCCCACTGTCCCTTCCCCCCCACTCCCACTGTCTATTCCCACTGGCCCTTACCCCCCACTCCCACTGTCACCCCCCACTACCTTCCCCCCCACTTCCACTGCCTCCCACACTCCCTTCCCCTCCCACTCCCACTGTCCCTTCCACCCACTCCCACTGTCTACTCCCACTGTCCCTTCCCCCGCAGTCCCATGTCTACTCCCACTGTCCCTGACCCCCACTCCCACTGTCTCCCCCCACTCCCTTCCCCCCACTCCCACTCTCCCCCCACTCCCTTCCCCCCCACTCCCACTCTCCCCCCACTCCCTTCCCCCTCACTCCCACTGTCTCCCCCCACTCCCTTCGCACCCACTCCCACTGTCTCCCCCCACTCCCTTCCCCCCACTCCCACTGTCTCCCCCACTCCCTTCCCCCCACTCCCACTGTCTCCCCCCACTCCCTTCCCCCCCACTCCCACTGTCTCCCCCCACTCCCTACCCCCCCACTTCCACTGTCTCCCCCACTCCCAACCCCCCCACTTCCACTGTCTCCCCCACTCCCACTGTCTCCCCCCACTCCCTTCCCCCCCACTTCCACTGTCAACCCCCACTCCCTTCCCCCCCACTCCCACTGTCTCCCCCCACTCCCTTCCCCCCCACTCCCACTGTCTCCCCCCACTCCCACTGTCTCCTCCCACTCCCTTCTCCCCCACTCCCTTCCCCCCCATTCCCACTGTCTCCCCTCACTCCCTTCCACCCCACTCCCACTGTCTCCCCCCTACTCCCTTCTCCCCCACTCCCACTGTCTACCCCCACTCCCTTCCCCCTGACTCCCAATGTCTCCCCCAACTCCCTTCCCCCCCACTCCCACTGTCTCCCCCCACTCCCTACCCACCCACTTCCACTGTCTCCCTCCACTCCCACTGTCTCCCCCCAATCCCTTCCTCCCCACTTCCACTGTCTACTCCCACTGTCCCTTCTTCCCCACTCCCACTGTCTACTCCCACTGTCCCTTCCCCCCCACCCCCACTGACCCTCACACCCCACACCCACTGTCTACTCCCACTGTCCCTTCCCCCCCCACTCCCACTGTCTCCCCCCACTCCCTTCCCCCCACTTCCACTGTCTCCCCCACTCCCTTCCCCCACACTCCCACTGTCCACTCCCACTATCTACACCCACTATCCCTTCACCCTCACTCCCACTGTCTCCCCCCACTCCCTTCCCCCCCCGCTCCCACTGTCTCCCCCCACTCCCTACCCCCCCACTCCCTTCCCCCCCACTTCCACTGTCTCCCCACACTCCCTTCCCCCCCACTTCCACTGTCTACTCCACTGTCCCTTCCCCCCCACTCCCACTGTCTACTCCCACTGTCCCTTCCCCCCCACTCCCACTGTCTATTCCCACTGGCCCTTACCCCCCACTCCCACTGTCTATTCCCACTGGCCCTTACCCCCCACTCCCACTGTCACCCCCCACTACCTTCCCCCCCACTTCCACTGCCTCCCCCACTCCCTTCCCCTCCCACTCCCACTGTCCCTTCCACCCACTCCCACTGTCTACTCCCACTGTCCCTTCCCCCGCAGTCCCATGTCTACTCCCACTGTCCCTGACCCCCACTCCCACTGTCTCCCCCCACTCCCTTCCCCCCACTCCCACTCTCCCCCCACTCCCTTCCCCCCCACTCCCACTCTCCCCCCACTCCCTTCCCCCTCACTCCCACTGTCTCCCCCCACTCCCTTCGCACCCACTCCCACTGTCTCCCCCCACTCCCTTCGCACCCACTCCCACTGTCTCCCCCCACTCCCTTCCCCCCACTCCCACTGTCTCCCCCCACTCCCTTCCCCCCCACTCCCACTGTCTCCCCCCACTCCCTACCCCCCCACTCCCACTGTCTCCCCCCACTCCCTACCCCCCCACTTCCACTGTCTCCCCCACTCCCACTGTCTCCCCCCACTCCCTTCCCCCCCACTTCCACTGTCAACCCCCACTCCCTTCCCCCCCACTCCCACTGTCTCCCCCCACTCCCTTCCCCCCCACTCCCACTGTCTCCCCCCACTCCCTTCTCCCCCACTCCCTTCCCCCCCATTCCCACTGTCTCCCCTCACTCCCTTCCACCCCACTCCCACTGTCTCCCCCCTACTCCCTTCCCCGCACTCCCACTGTCTACCCCCACTCCCTTCCCCCCCACTCCCACTGTCTCCCCCCACTCCCTTCCCCCCCACTCCCACTGTCTCCCCCCACTCCCTTCCCCCCCACTCCCACTGTCTCCCCCCACTCCCTTCCCCCCCACTCCCACTGTCTCCCCCCACTCCCTTCCCCCCCACTCCCACTGTCTCCCCCCACTCCCTTCCCCCCCACTCCCACTGTCTCCCCCCACTCCCTTCCCCCCACTCCCACTGTCTCCCCCCACTCCCTTCCCCCCCACTCCCACTGTCTCCCCCCACTCCCTTCCCCCCCACTCCCACTGTCTCCCCCCACTCCCTTCCACCCCACTCCCACTGTCTCCCCCCACTCCCTTCCCCCCCACTCCCACTGTCTCCCCCCACTCCCTTCCCCCCCACTCCCACTGTCTCCCCCCACTCCCTTCCCCCCCACTCTCACTGTCTCCCCCCACTCCCTTCCCCCCCATTCCCACTGTCTCCCCCCACTCCCTTCCCCCCCACTCCCACTGTCTCCCCCCACTCCCTTCCCCCCCACTCCCACTGTCTCCCCCCACTCCCTTCCCCCCCACTCCCACTGTCTCCCCCCACTCCCTTCCCCCCCACCCACTGTCTCCCCCCACTCCCTACCCACCCACTTCCACTGTCTCCCTCCACTCCCACTGTCTCCCCCCAATCCCTTCCTCCCCACTTCCACTGTCTACTCCCACTGTCCCTTCTTCCCCACTCCCACTGTCTATTCCCACTGGCCCTTACCCCCCACTCCCACTGTCACCCCCCACTACCTTCCCCCCCACTTCCACTGCCTCCCCCACTCCCTTCCCCTCCCACTCCCACTGTCCCTTCCACCCACTCCCACTGTCTACTCCCACTGTCCCTTCCCCCGCAGTCCCATGTCTACTCCCACTGTCCCTGACCCCCACTCCCACTGTCTCCCCCCACTCCCTTCCCCCCACTCCCACTCTCCCCCCACTCCCTTCCCCCCCACTCCCACTCTCCCCCCACTCCCTTCCCCCTCACTCCCACTGTCTCCCCCCACTCCCTTCGCACCCACTCCCACTGTCTCCCCCCACTCCCTTCCCCCCACTCCCACTGTCTCCCCCCACTCCCTTCCCCCCACTCCCACTGTCTCCCCCCACTCCCTTCCCCCCACTCCCACTGTCTCCCCCCACTCCCTTCCCCCCACTCCCACTGTCTCCCCCCACTCCCTTCCCCCCACTCCCACTGTCTCCCCCCACTCCCTTCCCCCCCACTCCCACTGTCTCCCCCCACTCCCTTCCCCCCCACTTCCACTGTCTCCCCCACTCCCACTGTCTCCCCCCACTCCCTTCCCCCCCACTTCCACTGTCAACCCCCACTGTCCCTTCCCCCCCACTCCCACTGTCTACTCCCACTGTCCCTTCCCCCCCCCCACTGACCCTCCACCCTCCACTCCCACTGTCTACTCCCACTGTCCCTTCCCCCCACTCCCACTGTCTCCCCCCACTCCCTTCCCCCCCATTTCCACTGTCTCCCCCACACCCTTCCCCCCACTCCCACTGACCACTCCCACTATCTACTCCCACTATCCCTTCCCCCCAACTCCCACTGTCTACTCCCACTGTCCCTTCCCCCCACTCCCACTGTCTCCCCCACTCCCTTCCCCCCACTCCCACTCTCCCCCCACTCCCTTCCCCCCCACTCCCACTCTCCCCCCACTCCCTTCCCCCCCACTCCCACTGTCTCCCCACTCCCTTCCCCCCAACTCCCACTGTCTCCCCCCACTCCCTTCCCACCAACTCCCACTGTCTCCCCCCACTCCCACTGTCTCCCCCCACTCCATTCCCCCCACTCCCACTGTCTCCCCCCACTCCATTCCCCCCACTCCCACTGTCTCCCCCCACTCCATTCCCCCCACTCCCACTGTCTCCCCCCACTCCATTCCCCCCACTCCCACTGTCTCCCCCCACTCCCTTCTCCCCCACTCCCTTCCCCCCCATTCCCACTGTCTCCCCTCACTCCCTTCCACCCCATTCCCACTGTCTCCCCCCTACTCCCTTCCCCGCACTCCCACTCCCTTCCCCCCCACTCCCACTGTCTCCCCCCACTCCCTTGCCCCCCACTCCCACTGTCTCCCCCCACTCCCTTCCCCCCCCACTCCCACTGTCTCCCCCCACTCCCTTCCCCCCCACTCCCACTGTCTCCCCCCACTCCCTTCCCCCCCACTCCCACTGTCTCCCCCCACTCCCTTCCCCCCCACTCCCACTGTCTCCCCCCACTCCCTTCCCCCCCACTCCCACTGTCTCCCCCCACTCCCTTCTCCCCACTCCCACTGTCTCCCCCCACTCCCATCCCCCCCACTCCCACTGTCTCCCCCCACTCCATTCCCCCGCACTCCCACTGTCTCCCCCCACTCCCTTCCCCCCCACTCCCACTGTCTCCCCCCACACCCTTCCCCCCACTCCCACTGTCTCCCCCCACTGCCTTCCCCCCCACTCTCACTGTCTCCCCCCACTCCCTTCCCCCCCACTCCCACAGTCTCCCCCAACTCCCTACACCCCCACTTCCACTGTCTCCCCCCACTCCCACCGTCTCCCCCCAATCCCTTCCTCCCCACTTCCACTGTCTACTCCCACTCTCCCTTCTTCCCCACTCCCACTGTCTACTCCCACTGTCCCTTCCCCCCCACCCCCACTGACCCTCCCATCCCACTCCCACTGTCTACTCCCACTGTCCCTTTCCCCCCACTCCCTCTGTCTCCCCCCACTCCCTTCCCCCCACTTCCACTGTCTCCCCCACTCCCTTCCCCCCCACTCCCACTATCTACACCCACTATCTCTTCCCCCCCACTCCCACTGTCTCCCCCCACTTCCTTCCCCCCCACTCCCACTCCCTTCCCCCCCACTCCCACTGTCTCCCCCCACTCCCTTCCCCCCACTCCCACTGTCTCCCCCCACTCCCTTCCCCCCCACTCCCACTGTCTCCCCCCACTCCCTTCCCCCCCACTCCCACTGTCTCCCCCCACTCCCTTCCCCCCCACTCCCACTGTCTCCCCCCACTCCCTTCCCCCCCACTCCCACTGTCTCCCCCCACTCCCTTCCCCCCCACTCCCACTGTCTCCCCCCACTCCCTTCCCCCCCACTCCCACTGTCTCCCCCCACTCCCTTCCCCCCCACTCTCTACCCCCCCACTCCCTACCCCCGTCTACTCCCACTGTCCCTCCCCCCCACTCCCACTGTCTACTCCCACTGTCCCTTCCCCCACACTCCCACTGACCCTTCCCCCCCATTCCCACTGTCTACTCCCACTGTCTACTCCCACTGTCGCTTCCACCCCACTCCCACTGTCACACCCAACTCCCTTCCCCCCCACTTCCACTGTCTCCCCCACTCCCTTCCCCCCACTCCCACTGTCCACTCCCACTGTCCCTTCCCCCCCACTCCCACTGCCCACTCCCACTGTCCCTTCCCCCCCACTCCCACTGCCTACTCCCACTGTCCCTTCCCCCCCACTCCCACTGTCTACTCCCACTGTCCCTTCCCCCCCACTTCCACTGTCAACCCCCACTCCCTTCCCCCCCACTCCCACTGTCTCCCCCACTCCCTTCCCCCCCACTCCCACTGTCTCCCCCCACTCCCTTCCCCCCCACTCCCACTGTCTCCCCCCACTCCCTTCTCCCCCACTCCCTTCCCCCCCATTCCCACTGTCTCCCCTCACTCCCTTCCACCCCACTCCCACTGTCTCCCCCCTACTCCCTTCCCCGCACTCCCACTGTCTCCCCCCACTCCCTTCCCCCCCACTCCCACTGTCTCCCCCCACTCCCTTCCCCCCCACTCCCACTGTCTCCCCCCACTCCCTTCCCCCCCACTCCCACTGTCTCCCCCCACTCCCTTCCCCCCCACTCCCACTGTCTCCCCCCACTCCCTTCCCCCCCACTCCCACTGTCTCCCCCCACTCCCTTCCCCCCACTCCCACTGTCTCCCCCCACTCCCTTCCCCCCCACTCCCACTGTCTCCCCCCACTCCCTTCCCCCCCACTCCCACTGTCTCCCCCCACTCCCTTCCCCCCCACTCCCACTGTCTCCCCCCACTCCCTTCCCCCCCACTCCCACTGTCTCCCCCCACTCCCTTCCCCCCCACTCCCACTGTCTCCCCCCACTCCCTTCCCCCCCACTCTCACTGTCTCCCCCCACTCCCTTCCCCCCCACTCCCACTGTCTCCCCCCACTCCCTTCCCCCCCACTCTCACTGTCTCCCCCCACTCCCTTCCCCCCCACTCCCACTGTCTCCCCCCACTCCCTTCCCCCCCACTCCCACTGTCTCCCCCCACTCCCTTCCCCCCCACTCCCACTGTCTCCCCCCACTCCCTTCCCCCCCACTCCCACTGTCTCCCCCCACTCCCTTCCCCCCCACTCCCACTGTCTCCGCCCACTCCCTACCCACCCACTTCCACTGTCTCCCTCCACTCCCACTGTCTCCCCCCAATCCCTTCCTCCCCACTTCCACTGTCTACTCCCACTGTCCCTTCTTCCCCACTCCCACTGTCTACTCCCACTGTCCCTTCCCCCCCACCCCCACTGACCCTCACACCCCACTCCCACTGTCTACTCCCACTGTCCCTTCCCCCCCCACTCCCACTGTCTCCCCCCACTCCCTTCCCCCCACTTCCACTGTCTCCCCCACTCCCTTCCCCCACACTCCCACTGTCCACTCCCACTATCTACACCCACTATCCCTTCACCCTCACTCCCACTGTCTCCCCCCACTCCCTTCCCCCCACTCCTACTGTCTCCCCCCACTCCCTTCCCCCCCACTCCCACTGTCTCCCCCACTCCCTTCCCCCACACTCCCACTGTCCACTCCCACTATCTACACCCATTATCCCTTCCCCCCCACTCCCACTGTCTCCCCCCACTCCCTTCCCCCCCGCTCCCACTGTCTCCCCCCACTCCCTACCCCCCACGCCCTTCCCCCCCACTTCCACTGTCTCCCCACACTCCCTTCCCCCCCACTTCCACTGTCTACTCCACTGTCCCTTCCCCCCCACTCCCACTGTCTACTCCCACTGTCCCTTCCCCCCCACTCCCACTGTCTATTCCCACTGGCCCTTACCCCCCACTCCCACTGGCACCCCCCACTACCTTCCCCCCCACTTCCACTGCCTCCCCCACTCCCTTCCCCTCCCACTCCCACTGTCCCTTCCACCCACTCCCACTGTCTACTCCCACTGTCCCTTCCCCCGCAGTCCCATGTCTACTCCCACTGTCCCTGACCCCCACTCCCACTGTCTCCCCCCACTCCCTTCCCCCTCACTCCCACTGTCTCCCCCCACTCCCTTCGCACCCACTCCCACTGTCTCCCCCCACTCCCTTCCCCCCACTCCCACTGTCTCCCCCCACTCCCTTCCCCCCACTCCCACTGTCTCCCCCCACTCCCTTCCCCCCACTCCCACTGTCTCCCCCCACTCCCTTCCCCCCCACTCCCACTGTCTCCCCCCACTCCCTTCCCCCCCACTTCCACTGTCTCCCCCACTCCCACTGTCTCCCCCCACTCCCTTCCCCCCCACTTCCACTGTCAACCCCCACTGTCCCTTCCCCCCCACTCCCACTGTCTACTCCCACTGTCCCTTCCCCCCCCCCACTGACCCTCCACCCTCCACTCCCACTGTCTACTCCCACTGTCCCTTCCCCCCACTCCCACTGTCTCCCCCCACTCCCTTCCCCCCCATTTCCACTGTCTCCCCCACACCCTTTCCCCCACTCCCACTGACCACTCCCACTATCTACTCCCACTATCCCTTCCCCCCAACTCCCACTGTCTACTCCCACTGTCCCTTCCCCCCACTCCCACTGTCTCCCCCACTCCCTTCCCCCCACTCCCACTCTCCCCCCACTCCCTTCCCCCCCACTCCCACTCTCCCCCCACTCCCTTCCCCCCCACTCCCACTCTCCCCCCACTCCCTTCCCCCCCACTCCCACTGTCTCCCCACTCCCTTCCCCCCAACTCCCACTGTCTCCCCCCACTCCCTTCCCACCAACTCCCACTGTCTCCCCCCACTCCCACTGTCTCCCCCCACTCCATTCCCCCCACTCCCACTGTCTCCCCCCACTCCATTCCCCCCACTCCCACTGTCTCCCCCCACTCCATTCCCCCCACTCCCACTGTCTCCCCCCACTCCCTTCTCCCCCACTCCCTTCCCCCCCATTCCCACTGTCTCCCCTCACTCCCTTCCACCCCATTCCCACTGTCTCCCCCCTACTCCCTTCCCCGCACTCCCACTCCCTTCCCCCCCACTCCCACTGTCTCCCCCCACTCCCTTCCCCCCCACTCCCACTGTCTCCCCCCACTCCCTTCCCCCCCCACTCCCACTGTCTCCCCCCACTCCCTTCCCCCCCACTCCCACTGTCTCCCCCCACTCCCTTCCCCCCCACTCCCACTGTCTCCCCCCACTCCCTTCCCCCCCACTCCCACTGTCTCCCCCCACTCCCTTCCCCCCCACTCCCACTGTCTCCCCCCACTCCCTTCCCCCCCACTCCCACTGTCTCCCCCCACTCCCTTCTCCCCACTCCCACTGTCTCCCCCCACTCCCACTGTCTCCCCCCACTCCATTCCCCCGCACTCCCACTGTCTCCCCCCACTCCCTTCCCCCGCACTCCCACTGTCTCCCCCCACTCCCTTCCCCCCCACTCCCACTGTCTCCCCCCACTCCCTTCCCCCCACTCCCACTGTCTCCCCCCACTGCCTTCCCCCCCACTCTCACTGTCTCCCCCCACTCCCACAGTCTCCCCCAACTCCCTACACCCCCACTTCCACTGTCTCCCCCCACTCCCACCGTCTCCCCCCAATCCCTTCCTCCCCACTTCCACTGTCTACTCCCACTCTCCCTTCTTCCCCACTCCCACTGTCTATTCCCACTGTCCCTTCCCCCCCACCCCCACTGACCCTCCCATCCCACTCCCACTGTCTACTCCCACTGTCCCTTTCCCCCCACTCCCTCTGTCTCCCCCCACTCCCTTCCCCCCACTTCCACTGTCTCCCCCACTCCCTTCCCCCCCACTCCCACTATCTACACCCACTATCTCTTCCCCCCCACTCCCACTGTCTCCCCCCACTTCCTTCCCCCCCACTCCCACTCCCTTCCCCCCCACTCCCACTGTCTCCCCCCACTCCCTTCCCCCCACTCCCACTGTCTCCCCCCACTCCCTTCCCCCCCACTCCCACTGTCTCCCCCCACTCCCTTCCCCCCCACTCCCACTGTCTCCCCCCACTCCCTTCCCCCCCACTCCCACTGTCTCCCCCCACTCCCTTCCCCCCCACTCTCTACCCCCCCACTCCCTACCCCCGTCTACTCCCACTGTCCCTCCCCCCCACTCCCACTGTCTACTCCCACTGTCCCTTCCCCCACACTCCCACTGACCCTTCCCCCCCATTCCCACTGTCTACTCCCACTGTCTACTCCCACTGTCGCTTCCACCCCACTCCCACTGTCACACCCAACTCCCTTCCCCCCCACTTCCACTGTCTCCCCCACTCCCTTCCCCCCACTCCCACTGTCCACTCCCACTGTCCCTTCCCCCCCACTCCCACTGCCCACTCCCACTGTCCCTTCCCCCCCACTCCCACTGCCTACTCCCACTGTCCCTTCCCCCCCACTCCCACTGTCTACTCCCACTGTCCCTTCCCCCCCACTCCCACTGTCTACTCCCACTGTCCCTTCCCCCCCACTCCCACTGTCTCTCCCCACTCACCCCCACTCCCACTGTCTCCCCCCACTCACTTCCCCCCCACTCCCACTGTCTCCCCCCACTCCCTTCCCCCCCACTCCCACTGTCTCCCCCCACTCCCTTCCCCCCCACTCCCATTGTCTCCCCCCACTCCCTTCCCCCCCACTCCCATTGTCTCCCCCCACTCCCTTCCCCCCCACTCCCATTGTCTCCCCCCACTCCCTTCCCTCCCACTCCAACTGTCTCCCCCCACTCCCTTCCCACCCACTCCCACTGTCTCCCCCCACTCCCTACCCCCCCACTTCCACTGTCTCCCCCCACTCCCTACCCCCCCACTTCCACTGTCTCCCCCCTCTCCCACTGTCTCCCCCCAATCCCTTCCTCCCCACTTCCACTGTCTACTCCCACTGTCCCTTCTTCCCCACTCCCACTGTCTACTCCGACTGTCCCTTCCCCCCCAACCCCCACTTACCCTCCCACCCCATTCCCACTGTCTACACCCACTGTCCCTTCCCCCCCACTCCCACTGTCTCCCCCCACTTCCACTGTCTCCCCCACTCCCTTCCCCCCCACTCCCACTGTCCACTCCCACTATCTACACCCACTATCCCTTCCCCCCCACCCCCACTGTCTCCCCCCACTCCCTTCCCCCCCACTCCCACTGTCTCCCCCACTCCCTTCCCCCCCACTCCCACTGTCTCCCCCCACTCCCTTCCCCCTCACTCCCACTGTCTCCCCTCACTCCCTTCCCCCCCGCTCCCACTGTCTCCCCCCACTCCCTTCCCCCCCGCTCCCACTGTCTCCCCCCACTCCCTTCCCCCCCGCTCCCACTGTCTCCCCCCACTCCCTTCCCCCCCGCTCCCACTGTCTCCCCCCACTCCCTTCCCCCCCGCTCCCACTGTCTCCCCCCACTCCCTTCCCCCCCGCTCCCACTGTCTCCCCCCACTCCATTCCCCCCCGCTCCCACTGTCTCCCCCCACTCCCTTCCCCCCCGCTCCCACTGTCTCCCCCCACTCCCTTCCCCCCCGCTCCCACTGTCTCCCCCCACTCCCTTCCCCCCCACTCCCACTGTCTCCACCCACTCCCTTCCCCCCCGCTCCCACTGTCTCCCCCCACTCCCTTCCCCCCCGCTCCCACTGTCTCCCCCCACTCCCTACCCCCCCACTCCCTTCCCCCCCACTTCCACTGTCTCCCCCCACTCCCTTTCCCCCCCACTTCCACTGTCTACTCCCACTGTCCCTCCCCCCCACTCCCACTGTCTACTCCCACTGTCCCTTCCCCCACACTCCCACTGACCCTTCCCCCCCACTCCCACTGTCTACTCCCACTGTCTACTCCCACTGTCGCTTCCACCCCACTCCCACTGTCACACCCAACTCCCTTCCCCCCCACTTCCACTGTCTCCCCCACTCCCTTCCCCCCACTCCCACTGTCCACTCCCACTGTCTCCCCTCACTCCCTTCCCCCCCGCTCCCACTGTCTCCCCCCACTCCCTTCCCCCCCGCTCCCACTGTCTCCCCCCGCTCCCTTCCCCCCCCGCTCCCACTGTCTCCCCCCGCTCCCTTCCCCCCCCGCTCCCACTGTCTCCCCCCACTCCCTTCCCCCCCGCTCCCACTGTCTCCCCCACTCCCTTCCCCCCGCTCCCACTGTCTCCCCCCACTACCTACCCCCCCACTCCCTTCCCCCCCACTTCCACTGTCTCCCCCCACTCCCTTCCCCCCCACTTCCACTGTCTACTCCCACTGTCCCTTCCCCCCCACTCCCACTGTCTACTCCCACTGTCCCTTCCCCCCCACTCCCACTGACCCTTCCCCCCCACTCCCACTGTCTATTCCCACTGGCCCTTCCCCCCCACTCCCACTGTCACCCCCACTCCCTTCCCCCCCACTTCCACTGTCTACTCCCACTGTCCCTTCCCCCCCACTTCCACTGTCTACTCCCACTGTCCCTTCCCCCCCACTCCCACTGTCTACTCCCACTGTCCCTTCCCCCCCACTCCCACTGACCCTTCCCCCCCACTCCCACTGTCTATTCCCACTGGCCCTTCCCCCCCACTCCCACTGTCTCCCCCCCACTCCCTTCCCCCACTCCCACTGTCTCCCCCCCACTCCCTTCCCCCACTCCCACTGTCTCCCCCCCACTCCCTTCCCCCACTCCCACTGTCTCCCCCCCACTCCCTTCCCCCACTCCCACTGTCTCCCCCACTCTCTTCCCCCCACTCCCACTGTCTCCCCCACTCTCTTCCCCCCACTCCCACTGTCTCCCCCACTCCCTTCCCCCCACTCCCACTGTCTCCCCCACTCCCTTCCCCCCACTCCCACTGTCTTTCCCCACTCCCTTTCCCCCACTCCCACTGTCTCCCCCCACTCCCTTTCCCCCACTCCCACTGTCTCCCCCCACTCCCACTGTCTCCCCCCACTCCCTTTCCCCCACTCCCACTGTCTCCCCCCACTCCCTTCCCCCCCACTTCCACTGTCTCCCCCCACTCCCTTCCCCCGTCTATTCCCACTGTCCCTTCCCCCCCACTCCCACTGTCTACTCCCACTGTCCCTTCCCCCACACTCCCACTGACCCTTCCCCCCCACTCCCACTGTCTACTCCCACTGTCGACTCCCACTGTCCCTTCCACCCCACTCCCACTGTCACCCCCCACTCCCTTCCCCCCCACTTCCACTGTCTCCCCCACTCACTTCCCCCCCACACCCACTGTCCACTCCCACTGTCCCTTCCCCCCCACTCCCACTGTCTACTCCCAATGTCACTTCCCCCCCACTCCCACTGTCTACTCCCACTGTCCCTCCCCCCCCACTCCCACTGTCTACTCCCACTGTTCCTTCCCCCCCCACTCCCACTGTCTCTCCCCACTCCCCCCACTCCCACTGTCTCCCCCCACTCCCTTCCTCCCCACTCCCACTGTCACCCCCCACTCCCTTCCCCCCCACTCCCACTGTCAACCCCCACTCCCTTCCCCCCCACTCCCACTGTCAACCCCCACTCCCTTCCCCCCCCACTCCCACTGTCTCCTCCCACTCCCTTCCCCCCCCACTCCCACTGTCTCCTCCCACTCCCTTCTCCCCACTCCCAATGTCTCCCCCACTCCCATCCCCCCCACTCCCTTCCCCCCCACTCCCACAGTCTCCCCCCACTCCCACTGTCTCCCCCCACTCCCTTCCCCCCCACTCCCACAGTCTCCCCCCACTCCCTACCCCCCCACTTCCACTGTCTCCCCCCACTCCCTTCCCCCGTCTATTCCCACTGTCCCTTCTCCCCCACTCCCACTGTCTACTCCCACTGTCCCTTCCCCCACACTCCCACTGACCCTTCCCCCCCACTCCCACTGTCTACTCCCACTGTCGACTCCCACTGTCCCTTCCACCCCACTCCCACTGTCACCCCCCACTCCCTTCCCCCCCACTTCCACTGTCTCCCCCACTCACTTCCCCCCCACACCCACTGTCCACTCCCACTGTCCCTTCCCCCCCACTCCCACTGTCTCCCCCCACTCCCTTCCCCCCCACTCCCACTGTCTCTCCCCACTCCCACTGTCTCTCCCCACTCCCACTGTCTCCCCCCACTCCCTTCCCCCCCACTCCCACTGTCTCCCCCCACTCCTTTCCCCCCCACTCCCACTGTCTCCCCCCACTCCCACTGTCTCCCCTCACTCCCTTCCCCCCCACTCCCACTGTCAACCCCCACTCCCTTCCCCCCCACTCCCACTGTCTCCCCCACTCCCTTCCCCCCCACTCCCACTGTCTCCCCCCACTGCCTTCCCCCCCACTGCCACTGTCTCCCCCCACTGCCTTCCCCCCCACTGCCACTGTCTCCCCCCACTGCCTTCCCCCCCACTGCCACTGTCTCCCCCATTCCCTTCCCCCCCACTCCCACTGTCTCACCCCACTCCCTTCCTCCCCCCCACTCCCACTGTCTCCGCACACTCCCTTGTCCCCCACTCCCACTGTCTCCCCCCACTCCCTTCCCCCCCACTCCCACTGTCTGCCCCCACTCCCTTCCCCCCCACCCCCACTGTCTCCCCCCACTCCCACTGTCTCCCCTCACTCCCTTCCCCCCACTCCCACTGATTCCCCTCACTCCCTTCCCCCCACTCCCTTACCCCCCAATCCTACTGTCGCCCCCCACTCCCTTCCCCCCCACTTCCACTGTCGCCTCTCACTCCCTTTCCCCCCTCCCACTGTCTTCCCCCCACTTCCACTGTCTCCCCCCCCACTCCCACTGTCTCCCCCCCCACTCCCACTGTCTCCCCCTCTCCCACTGTCTCCCCCACTCCCACTGTCTCCCCCACTCCCACTGTCTCCCCCACTCCCAGTCTTCCCCCCACCACTCCCACTGTCTTTCTCCCCACTCCCAATCTTCCCCCCCACTCCCAGTCTTCCTCCCCACCACTGTCTTGCCCCACCACTCCCACTGTCTCCCCCATCTTCCCCCCCCCACTCCCACTGTCCCCACCCCATCTTCCCCCCACTGTCTCCCCCCACTCCCTTCCCCCCACTCCCACTATATACCCCACTCTTTCCCCCCCCACTTCCACTGTCTCCCCCCACTCCCTTCCCCCCCACCCCCACTGTCTCCCCCCACTCCCACTGTCTCCCCTCACTCCCTTCCCCCCACTCCCACTGATTCCCCTCACTCCCTTCCCCTCACTCCCTTAACCCCCAATCCTACTGTCGCCCCCCACTCCCTTCCCCCCCACTTCCACTGTCGCCTCTCACTCCCTTCCCCCCTCCCACTGTCTTCCCCCCACTTCCACTGTCTCCCCTCCACTCCCACTGTCTCCCCCACTCCCAGTCTTCCCCCCACCACTCCCACTGTCTTTCTCCCCACTCCCAGTCTTCCCCCCCACTCCCAGTCTTCCTCCCCACCACTGTCTTGCCCCACCACTCCCACTGTCTCCCCCATCTTCCCCCCCCCACTTCCACTGTCCCCACCCCATCTTCCCCCCACTGTCTTCCCCCCCACTCCCACTGTCTCCCCCCACTCCCTTCCCCCCACTCCCACTATATACCCCACTCCCTTCCCCCCCCACTCCCACTGTCTCCCCCCACTCCCACTGTCTTCCCCCAATCCCTTCCCCCCCACTCCCACTGTCTTCCCCCACTCCCTTCCCCCCCACTCCCACTGTCCCCCCCCACTCCCACAGTCTGCCCTCACTCCCTTCCCCCCACTCCCACTGATTCCCCTCACTCCCTTCCCCCCACTCCCTTCCTCCCCACTCCTACTGTCGCCCCCCACTCCCTTCCCCCTCCCACTGTCTTCCCCCCACTTCCACTGTCTCCCACCCGCTCCCACTGTCTCCCCCACTCCCAGTCATCCCCCCACCACTCCCACTGTCTTCCTCCCCACTCCCAGTCTTCCTTCCCCCCCCACTCCCACTGTCTCTCCCCACTCCCCCCACTCCCACTGTCTCCCCCCACTCCCTTCCTCCCCACTCCCACTGTCACCCCCCACTCCCTTCCCCCCCACTCCCACTGTCAACCCCCACTCCCTTCCCGCCCACTCCCACTGTCAACCCCCACTCCCTTCCCCCCCACTCCCACTGTCTCCCCCCACTCCCTTCCCCTCCACTCCCACTGTCTCCCCCCACTCCCTTCTCCCCACTCCCAATGTCTCCCCCCACTCCCATCCCCCCCACTCCCTTCCCCCCCACTCCCACAGTCTCCCCCCACTCCCACTGTCTCCCCCCACTCCCTTCCCCCCCACTCCCACAGTCTCGCCCCACTCCCTACCCCCCCACTTCCACTGTCTCCCCCCACACCCTTCCCCCGTCTATTTCCACTGTCCCTTCCCCCCCACTCCCACTGTCTACTCCCACTGTCCCTTCCCCCACACTCCCACTGACCCTTCCCCCGCACTCCCACTGTCTACTCCCACTGTCGACTCCCACTGTCCCTTCCACCCCACTCCCACTGTCACCCCCCACTCCCTTCCCCCCCACTTCCACTGTCTCCCCCACTCACTTCCCCCCCACACCCACTGTCCACTCCCACTGTCCCTTCCCCCCCACTCCCACTGTCCACTCCCAATGTCACTTCCCCCCCACTCCCACTGTCTACTCCCACTGTCCCTCCCCCCCACTCCCACTGTCTACTCCCACTGTTCCTTCCCCCCCCACTCCCACTGTCTCTCCCCACTCCCCCCACTCCCACTGTCTCCCCCCACTCCCTTCCTCCCCACTCCCACTGTCACCCCCCACTCCCTTCCCCCCCACTCCCACTGTCACCCCCCACTCCCTTCCCCCCCACTCCCACTGTCAACCCCCACTCCCTTCCCCCCCACTCCCACTGTCAACCCCCACTCCCTTCCCCCCCACTCCCACTGTCAACCCCCACTCCCTTCCCCCCCACTCCCACTGTCTCCCCCCACTCCCTTCCCCTCCACTCCCACTGTCTCCCCCCACTCCCTTCCCCTCCACTCCCACTGTCTCCCCCCACTCCCTTCTCCCCACTCCCAATGTCTCCCCCCACTCCCATCCCCCCCACTCCCTTCCCCCCCACTCCCACAGTCTCCCCCCACTCCCTTCCCCCCCACTCCCACAGTCTCCCCCCACTCCCTACCCCCCCACTTCCACTGTCTCCCCCCACTCCCACTGTCTCCCCCCAATCCCTTCCTCCCCACTTCCACTGTCTACTCCCACTCTCCCTTCTTCCCCACTCCCACTGTCCCTTCCCCCCACCCCCACTGACCCTCCCACCCCACTCCCACTGTCTACTCCCACTGTCCCTTCCCCCCCACTCCCTCTGTCTCCCCCCACACCCTTCCCCCCCACTTCCACTGTCTCCCCCACTCCCTTCCCCCCCCACTCCCACTGTCTACTCCGACTATCTACACCCACTATCCCTTCCCCCCAACTCCCACTGTCTCCTTCCCCCACTCCCACTGTCTCCTCCCCCCCACCCACTGTCTCCTCCCCCCCACTCCCACTGTCTCCTCCCCCTCCCACTGTCTCCTCCGCCCCACTCCCACTGTCTCCTCCCCCCACTCCCACTGTCTCCTCCCCCCACTCCCACTGTCCCCTCCCCCCACTCCCACTGTCTCCTCCCCCCCCGCTCCCACTGTCTCCTCCCCCCCCGCTCCCACTGTCTCCTCCCCCCCGCTCCCACTGTCTCCTCCCCCCCCACTCCCACTGTCTCCTCCCCCCCCACTCCCACTGTCTCCTCCCCCCCCACTCCCACTGTCTCCTCCCCCCGCACTCCCACTGTCTCCTCCCCCCGCACTCCCACTGTCTCCTCCACCCGCACTCCCACTGTCTCCTCCCCCCCACACCCACTGTCTCCTCCCCCCCCACTCCCACTGTCTCCTCCCCCCCCACTCCCACTCTCTCCTCCCCCCCCACTCCCACTCTCTCCTCCCCCCCCACTCCCACTGTTTACTCCCCCCCCACTCCCACTGTCTCCTCCCCCCCCACTCCCACTGTCTCCTCCCCCCCCACTCCCACTGTCTCCTCCCCCCCCACTCCCACTGTCTCTTCCCCCCCCACTCCCACTGTCTCTTCCCCCCCACTCCCACTCTCTCCTCCCCCCCAACTCCCACTATCTCCTCCCCCCCAACTCCCACTCTCTCCTCCCCCCAACACCCACTCTCTCCTCCCCACAACTCCCACTCTCTCCTCCCCCCCAAATCCCACTCTCTCCTCCCCCCAACTCCCACTGTCTCCTCCCCCCAACTCCCACTGTCTCCTCCCCCCAACTCCCACTGTCTCCCCCCCACTCCCACTTCTCCTCCCCCCCCACTTCCACTGTCTCCTCCCCCCCCACTTCCACTGTCTCCTCCCCCCCACTGTCTCATCCCCCCCACTCCCACTGTCTCCTCCCCCCACTCCCACTGTCTCCTCCCCCCACCCACTGTCTCCTCCCCCCCACTCCCACTGTCTCCTCCCCCCCACTCCCACTGTCTCCTCCCCCCCCACTCCCACTGTTTCCTCCCCCCCACTCCCACTCTCTCCTCCCCCCCCACTCCCACTGTCTCCTCCCCCCCCACTCCCACTCTCTCCTCCCCCCCCACTCCCACTGTCTCCTCCCCCCCCACTCCCACTGTCTCCTCCCCCCCCACTCCCACTGTCTCCTCCCCCCCCACTCCCACTGTCTCTTCCCCCCCACTCCCACTTTCTCCTTCCGCCCACTCCCACTCTCTCCTACGCCCAACTCCAACTCTCTCCTCCCCCCCAACTCCCACTATCTCCTCCCCCCCAACTCCCACTCTCTCCTCCCCCCAACACCCACTCTCTCCTCCCCACAACTCCCACTCTCTCCTCCCCCCCAACTCCCACTCTCTCCTCCCCCCAACTCCCACTGTCTCCTCCCCCCAACTCTCACTGTCTCCTCCCCCCCACTCCCACTGCCTTATTCCCCCCCACTCCCACTGTCTCCTCCCCCCCCCCCACTGTCTCATCCCCCCCACTCCCACTGTCTCCTCCCCCCACTCCCACTGTCTCCTCCCCCCCACCCACTGTCTCCTCCCCCCCACTCCCACTGTCTCCTCCCCCCCACTCCCACTGCCTCCTCCCCCCCACTCCCACTGTTTCCTCCCCCCCACTCCCACTGCCTCCTCCCCCCCACTCCCACTGTGTCCTCCCCCCCACTCCCACTCTCTCCTCCCCCCCCACTCCCACTCTCTCCTCCCCCCCCACTCCCACTCTCTCCTCCCCCCCACACCCACTGTCTCCACCCACTCCCACTTCTCCTCCCCCCCCACTTCCACTGTCTCCTCCCCCCCCACTTCCACTGTCTCCTCCCCCCCACTGTCTCATCCCCCCCACTCCCACTGTCTCCTCCCCCCACTCCCACTGTCTCCTCCCCCCCACCCACTGTCTCCTCCCCCCCACTCCCACTGTCTCCTCCCCCCCACTCCCACTGTTTCCTCCCCCCCACTCCCACTGTCTCCTCCCCCCCCACTCCCACTGTCTCCTCCCCCCCCACTTCCACTGTCTCCTCCCCCCCCACTCCCACTGTCTCCTCCCCCCCACTTCCACTCTCTCCTCCCCCCCCACTCCCACTGTCTCCTCCCCCCCCACTCCCACTGTCTCTTCCCCCCCCACTCCCACTGTCTCTTCCCCCCCACTCCCACTCTCTCCTTCCGCCCACTCCCACTCTCTCCTCCGCCCAACTCCAACTCTCTCCTCCCCCCCAACTCCCACTATCTCCTCCCCCCCAACTCCCACTCTCTCCTCCCCCCAACACCCACTCTCTCCTCCCCACAACTCCCACTCTCTCCTCCCCCCCAACTCCCACTGTCTCCTCCCCCCAACTCCCACTGTCTCCTCCCCCCAACTCCCACTGTCTCCTCCCCCCAACTCCCACTGTCTCCTCCCCCCAACTCCCACTGTCTCCTCCCCCCCACACCCACTGTCTCCACCCACTCCCACTTCTCCTCCCCCCCCACTTCCACTGTCTCCTCCCCCCCCACTTCCACTGTCTCCTCCCCCCCACTGTCTCATCCCCCCCACTCCCACTGTCTCCTCCCCCCACTCCCACTGTCTCCTCCCCCCCACCCACTGTCTCCTCCCCCCCACTCCCACTGTCTCCTCCCCCCCACTCCCACTGTTTCCTCCCCCCCACTCCCACTGCCTCCTCCCCCCCACTCCCACTGTCTCCTCCCCCCCACTCCCACTGTTTCCTCCCCCCCACTCCCACTGCCTCCTCCCCCCCCACTTCCACTGTCTCCTCCCCCCCACTGTCTCATCCCCCCCACTCCCACTGTCTCCTCCCCCCACTCCCACTGTCTCCTCCCCCCACCCACTGTCTCCTCCCCCCCACTCCCACTGTCTCCTCCCCCCCACTCCCACTGTCTCCTCCCCCCCCACTCCCACTGTCCCCTCCCCCCACTCCCACTGTCTCCTCCCCCCCCGCTCCCACTGTCTCCTCCCCCCCCGCTCCCACTGTCTCCTCCCCCCCGCTCCCACTGTCTCCTCCGCCCCCACTCCCACTGTCTCCTCCCCCCCCACTCCCACTGTCTCCTCCCCCCCCACTCCCACTGTCTCCTCCCCCCGCACTCCCACTGTCTCCTCCCCCCGCACTCCCACTGTCTCCTCCACCCGCACTCCCACTGTCTCCTCCCCCCCACACCCACTGTCTCCTCCCCCCCCACTCCCACTGTCTCCTCCCCCCCCACTCCCACTCTCTCCTCCCCCCCCACTCCCACTCTCTCCTCCCCCCCCACTCCCACTGTTTACTCCCCCCCCACTCCCACTGTCTCCTCCCCCCCCACTCCCACTGTCTCCTCCCCCCCCACTCCCACTGTCTCCTCCCCCCCCACTCCCACTGTCTCTTCCCCCCCCACTCCCACTGTCTCTTCCCCCCCACTCCCACTCTCTCCTCCCCCCCAACTCCCACTATCTCCTCCCCCCCAACTCCCACTCTCTCCTCCCCCCAACACCCACTCTCTCCTCCCCACAACTCCCACTCTCTCCTCCCCCCCAACTCCCACTGTCTCCTCCCCCCAACTCCCACTGTCTCCTCCCCCCAACTCCCACTGTCTCCTCCCCCCAACTCCCACTGTCTCCCCCCCACTCCCACTTCTCCTCCCCCCCCACTTCCACTGTCTCCTCCCCCCCCACTTCCACTGTCTCCTCCCCCCCACTGTCTCATCCCCCCCACTCCCACTGTCTCCTCCCCCCACTCCCACTGTCTCCTCCCCCCACCCACTGTCTCCTCCCCCCCACTCCCACTGTCTCCTCCCCCCCACTCCCACTGTCTCCTCCCCCCCCACTCCCACTGTTTCCTCCCCCCCACTCCCACTCTCTCCTCCCCCCCCACTCCCACTGTCTCCTCCCCCCCCACTCCCACTCTCTCCTCCCCCCCCACTCCCACTGTCTCCTCCCCCCCCACTCCCACTGTCTCCTCCCCCCCCACTCCCACTGTCTCCTCCCCCCCCACTCCCACTGTCTCCTCCCCCCCCACTCCCACTGTCTCTTCCCCCCCACTCCCACTCTCTCCTACGCCCAACTCCAACTCTCTCCTCCCCCCCAACTCCCACTATCTCCTCCCCCCCAACTCCCACTCTCTCCTCCCCCCAACACCCACTCTCTCCTCCCCACAACTCCCACTCTCTCCTCCCCCCCAACTCCCACTCTCTCCTCCCCCCAACTCCCACTGTCTCCTCCCCCCAACTCTCACTGTCTCCTCCCCCCCACTCCCACTGCCTCATCCCCCCCACTCCCACTGTCTCCTCCCCCCCCCCCACTGTCTCATCCCCCCCACTCCCACTGTCTCCTCCCCCCACTCCCACTGTCTCCTCCCCCCCACCCACTGTCTCCTCCCCCCCACTCCCACTGTCTCCTCCCCCCCACTCCCACTGCCTCCTCCCCCCCACTCCCACTGTTTCCTCCCCCCCACTCCCACTGCCTCCTCCCCCCCACTCCCACTGTGTCCTCCCCCCCACTCCCACTCTCTCCTCCCCCCCCACTCCCACTCTCTCCTCCCCCCCCACTCCCACTCTCTCCTCCCCCCCACACCCACTGTCTCCACCCACTCCCACTTCTCCTCCCCCCCCACTTCCACTGTCTCCTCCCCCCCCACTTCCACTGTCTCCTCCCCCCACTCCCACTGTCTCCTCCCCCCCACCCACTGTCTCCTCCCCCCCACTCCCACTGTCTCCTCCCCCCCACTCCCACTGTTTCCTCCCCCCCACTCCCACTGTCTCCTCCCCCCCCACTCCCACTGTCTCCTCCCCCCCCACTTCCACTGTCTCCTCCCCCCCCACTCCCACTGTCTCCTCCCCCCCACTTCCACTCTCTCCTCCCCCCCCACTCCCACTGTCTCCTCCCCCCCCACTCCCACTGTCTCTTCCCCCCCCACTCCCACTGTCTCTTCCCCCCCACTCCCACTCTCTCCTTCCGCCCACTCCCACTCTCTCCTCCGCCCAACTCCAACTCTCTCCTCCCCCCCAACTCCCACTATCTCCTCCCCCCCAACTCCCACTCTCTCCTCCCCCCAACACCCACTCTCTCCTCCCCACAACTCCCACTCTCTCCTCCCCCCCAACTCCCACTGTCTCCTCCCCCCAACTCCCACTGTCTCCTCCCCCCAACTCCCACTGTCTCCTCCCCCCAACTCCCACTGTCTCCTCCCCCCAACTCCCACTGTCTCCTCCCCCCCACACCCACTGTCTCCACCCACTCCCACTTCTCCTCCCCCCCCACTTCCACTGTCTCCTCCCCCCCCACTTCCACTGTCTCCTCCCCCCCACTGTCTCATCCCCCCCACTCCCACTGTCTCCTCCCCCCACTCCCACTGTCTCCTCCCCCCCACCCACTGTCTCCTCCCCCCCACTCCCACTGTCTCCTCCCCCCCACTCCCACTGTTTCCTCCCCCCCACTCCCACTGCCTCCTCCCCCCCACTCCCACTCTCTCCTCCCCCCCCACTCCCACTCTCTCCTCCCCCCCCACTCCCACTCTCTCCTCCCCCCCCACTCCCACTCTCTCCTCCCCCCCCACTCCCACTCTCTCCACCCACTCCCACTTCTCCTCCCCCCCCACTTCCACTGTCTCCTCCCCCCCCACTTCCACTGTCTCCTCCCCCCCCACTTCCACTGTCTCCTCCCCCCCACTGTCTCATCCCCCCCACTCCCACTGTCTCCTCCCCCCACTCCCACTGTCTCCTCCCCCCCACCCACTGTCTCCTCCCCCCCACTCCCACTGTCTCCTCCCCCCCACTCCCACTGTTTCCTCCCCCCCACTCCCACTGCCTCCTCCCCCCCACTCCCACTCTCTCCTCCCCCCCCACTCCCACTCTCTCCTCCCCCCCCACTCCCACTCTCTCCTCCCCCCCACTCCGACTGTCTCCTCCCCCCCCACTCCCACTGTCTCCTCCCCCCCCCACTCCCACTGTCTCCTCCCCCCCCACTCCCACTGTCTCCTCCCCCCCCACTCCCACTGTCTCCTCCCCCCCCACTCCCACTGTCTCTTCCCCCCCACTCCCACTCTCTCCTTCCGCCCACTCCCACTCTCTCCTCCCCCCCACTCCCACTCTCTCCTTCCGCCCACTCCCACTCTCTCCTCCCCCCCAACTCCCACTCTCTCCTCCCCCCCAACTCCCACTATCTCCTCCCCCCCAACTCCCACTCTCTCCTCCCCCCAACACCCACTCTCTCCTCCCCACAACTCCCACTCTCTCCTCCCCCCCAACTCCCACTCTCTCCTCCCCCCAACTCCCACTGTCTCCTCCCCCCCACTCCCACTGTCTCCTCCCCCCCACTCCCACTGTCTCCTCCCCCCCACTCCCACTGTCTCCTCCCCCCCGCTCCCACTGTCTCCTCCCCCCCACTCCCACTGTCTCCTCCCCCCCCACTGTCTCCTCCCCCCCCACATTTTCTTCCCCCCTCTGTCTCCTCCCCACCCACTGTCTCCTCCCCCCGTCCCACTGTCTCCTCCCCCCCACTCCCACTCTCCTCCCCCCGACTCCCACTCTCCTCCCCCCGACTCCCACTCTCCTCCCCCCCACTCCCACTGTCTCCTCCCCCCGTCCCACTGTCTCCTCCCCCCCACTCCCACTCTCCTCCCCCCGACTCCCACTCTCCTCCCCCCGACTCCCACTGTCTCCTCCCCCCCACTGTCTGCTCCCCCCACTCCCACAGTCTCCTCCCCCCTCCCACTGTCTCCGCCCCCCCACTGTCTCCTCCCCCCTCACACTGTCTCCTACCCCTCTCCCACTGTCTCCTCCCCACTCCCACTGTCTCCTCCCCCCGACTTCCACTGTCTCCTCCCCCCACTTCCACTGTCTCCTCCCCCACTCCCACAGTCTCCTCCCCCCCACTGTCTCCTCCCCCCTCTCCCACTGTCTCCTCCCCCACTCCCACTGTCTCCTCCTCCCCACTCCCACTGTCTCCTCCCCCCCCCACTCCCACTGTCTCCTCCCCCCCCACTCCCACTGTCTCCTCCCCCCCCCACTCCCACTGTCTCCTCCCCCCCCACTCCCACTGTCTCCTCCCCCCCCACTCCCACTGTCTCCTCCCCCCCCACTCCCACTGTCTCCTCCCCCCCCACTCCCACTGTCTCCTCCCCCCCCCCACTACCACTGTCTCCTCCCCCCCACTCCCACTGTCTCCTCCCCCCCCACTCCCACTGTCTCCTCCCCCCCCACTCCCACTGTCTCCTCCCCCCCCACTCCCACTGTCTCCTCCCCCCCCACTCCCACCGTCTCCTCCCCCCCCACTCCCACCGTCTCCTCCCCCCTCCCACCGTCTCCTCCCCCCCCACTTTTTCTTCCCCCCCTCTGTCTCCTCCCCACCCACTGTCTCCTCCCCCCCACTCCCACTGTCTCCACCCCCCGTCCCACTGTCTCCTCCCCCCCACTCCCACTCTCCTCCCCCCGACTCCCACTCTCCTCCCCCCTCTCCCACTGTCTCCTCCCCCACTCCCACTGTCTCCTCCCCCCGACTCCCACTGTCTCCTCCCCCCCACTTCCACTGTCTCCTCCCCCCCACTGTCTGCTCCCCCCACTCCCACAGTCTCCTCCCCCCTCCCACTGTCTCCTCCCCACCCACTGTCTCCTCCTCCCCACTCCCACTGTCTCCTCCTCCCCACTCCCACTGTCTCCTCCCCCCCCACTCCCACTGTCTCCTCCCCCCCCACTCCCACTGTCTCCTCCCCCCCCGACTCCCACTGTCTCCTCCCCCCCACTTCCACTGTCTCCTCCCCCCCACTGTCTGCTCCCCCCACTCCCACAGTCTCCTCCCCCCTCCCACTGTCTCCTCCCCACCCACTGTCTCCTCCTCCCCACTCCCACTGTCTCCTCCTCCCCACTCCCACTGTCTCCTCCCCCCCCACTCCCACTGTCTCCTCCCCCCCCACTCCCACTGTCTCCTCCCCTCCCACTCCCACTGTCTCCTCCCCCCCCACTACCACTGTCTCCTCCCCCCCCCCACCGTCTCCTCCCCCCCCACTCCCACCGTCTCCTCCCCCCTCCCACCGTCTCCTCCCCCCTCACTTTTTCTTCCCCCCCTCTGTCTCCTCCCCACCCACTGTCTCCTCCCCCCACTCCCACTGTCTCCTCCCCCCGTCCCACTGTCTCCTCCCCCCCACTCCCACTCTCCTCCCCCCGACTCCCACTCTCCTCCCCCCGACTCCCACTCTCCTCCCCCCGACTCCCACTGTCTCCTCCCCCCCACTTCCACTGTCTCCTCCCCCCCACTGTCTGCTCCCCCCACTCCCACAGTCTCCTCCCCCTCCCACTGTCTCCGCCCCCCCACTGTCTCCGCCCCCCCACTGTCTCCTCCCCCTCACACTGTCTCCTCCCCCTCTCCCACTGTCTCCTACCCCTCTCCCACTGTCTCCTCCCCCCCCACTTTTTCTTCCCCCCTCTGTCTCCTCCCCACCCACTGTCTCCTCCCCCCCACTTCCACTGTCTCCTCCCCCCACTTCCACTGTCTCCTCCCCCCCACTGTCTCCTCCCCCCCACTGTCTCCTCCCCCACTCCCACTGTCTCCTCCCCCCCACTGTCTCCTCCCCCCACCCACTGTCTCCTCCCCCCACCCACTGTCTCCTCCCCCCCACTGTCTCCTCCCCCCACCCACTGTCTCCTCCCCCCACCCACTGTCTCCTCCACCCACTGTCTCCTCCCCCCTCTCCCACTGTCTCCTCCCCCCCACTCCCACTGTCTCCTCCTCCCCACTCCCACTGTCTCCTCCCCCCCCACTCCCACTGTCTCCTCCCCCCCCACTCCCACCGTCTCCTCCCCCCCCACTCCCACCGTCTCCTCCCCCCTCCCACCGTCTCCTCCCCCCCCACTTTTTCTTCCCCCCCTCTGTCTCCTCCCCACCCACTGTCTCCTCCCCCCCACTCCCACTGTCTCCACCCCCCGTCCCACTGTCTCCTCCCCCCCACTCCCACTCTCCTCCCCCCGACTCCCACTCTCCTCCCCCCTCTCCCACTGTCTCCTCCCCCACTCCCACTGTCTCCTCCCCCCGACTCCCACTGTCTCCTCCCCCCCACTTCCACTGTCTCCTCCCCCCCACTGTCTGCTCCCCCCACTCCCACAGTCTCCTCCCCCCTCCCACTGTCTCCTCCCCACCCACTGTCTCCTCCTCCCCACTCCCACTGTCTCCTCCTCCCCACTCCCACTGTCTCCTCCCCCCCCACTCCCACTGTCTCCTCCCCCCCCACTCCCACTGTCTCCTCCCCCCCCACTCCCACTGTCTCCTCCCCCCCCACTCCCACTGTCTCCTCCCCCCCCCACTCCCACTGTCTCCTCCCCCCCCCACCGTCTCCTCCCCCCCCACTCCCACCGTCTCCTCCCCCCTCCCACCGTCTCCTCCCCCCTCACTTTTTCTTCCCCCCCTCTGTCTCCTCCCCACCCACTGTCTCCTCCCCCCCACTCCCACTGTCTCCTCCCCCCGTCCCACTGTCTCCTCCCCCCCACTCCCACTCTCCTCCCCCCGACTCCCACTCTCCTCCCGCCGACTCCCACTCTCCTCCCCCCAACTCCCACTCTCCTCCCCCCGACTCCCACTGTCTCCTCCCCCCCACTTCCACTGTCTCCTCCCCCCCACTGTCTGCTCCCCCCACTCCCACAGTCTCCTCCCCCTCCCACTGTCTCCGCCCCCCCACTGTCTCCGCCCCCCCACTGTCTCCTCCCCCTCACACTGTCTCCTCCCCCTCTCCCACTGTCTCCTACCCCTCTCCCACT
Source organism: Chiloscyllium plagiosum (assembly GCF_037043375.1). Taxonomy (NCBI): domain Eukaryota; kingdom Metazoa; phylum Chordata; class Chondrichthyes; order Orectolobiformes; family Hemiscylliidae; genus Chiloscyllium; species Chiloscyllium plagiosum. The sequence goes on from NW_028270166.1 coordinate 20,150,047, forward strand.
GTCTCCTCCCCCCCCACTTTTTCTTCCCCCCTCTGTCTCCTCCCCACCCACTGTCTCCTCCCCCCCACTTCCACTGTCTCCTCCCCCCACTTCCACTGTCTCCTCCCCCCCACTGTCTCCTCCCCCCCACTGTCTCCTCCCCCCACCCACTGTCTCCTCCCCCCACCCACTGTCTCCTCCCCCACTGTCTCCTCCCCCCACTGTCTCCTCCCCCCTCTCCCACTGTCTCCTCCCCCACTCCCACTGTCTCCTCCTCCCCACTCCCACTGTCTCCTCCTCCCCACTCCCACTGTCTCCTCCCCCCCCACTCCCACTGTCTCCTCCCCCCCCACTCCCACTGTCTCCTCCCCCCCCACTCCCACTGTCTCCTCCCCCCCCACTCCCACTGTCTCCTCCCCCCCCACTGTCTCCTCCCCCCCCACTCCCACTGTCTCCTCCCCCCCACTCCCACTGTCTCCTCCCCCCCCACTCCCACCGTCTCCTCCCCCCCCACTCCCACCGTCTCCTCCCCCCTCCCACTGTCTCCTCCCCCCCACTCCCACTGTCTCCTACCCCCCCCCCACTCCCACTGTCTCCTCCCCCCCACTCCCACTGTCTCCTCCCCCCCACTCCCACTGTCTCCTCCCCCCCACTCCCACTGTCTCCTCCCCCCCACTCCCAATGTCTCCTCCCCCCTCCCACTGTCTCCTCCCCCCTCCCACTGTCTCCTCCCCCCTCCCACTGTCTCCTCCCCCCCACTCCCATTGTCTCCTCCCCACCACTCCCATTGTCTCCTCCCCCCCTCCCACTGTGTCCTCCCTCCCTCCCACTGTGTCCTCCCTCCCTCCCCCCTCCCACTCTCTCCTCCCCCCAACTCCCACTCTCTCCTCCCCCCAACTCCCACTGTCTCCTCCCCCCAACTCCCACTGTCTCCTCCCCCCAACTCCCACTGTCTCCTCCCCCCCACACCCACTGTCTCCCCCCCACTTCCACTGTCTCCTCCCCCCCCACTTCCACTGTCTCCTCCCCCCCACTGTCTCCTCCCCCCACTCCCACTGTCTCCTCCCCCCCACCCACTGTCTCCTCCCCCCCACTCCCACTGTCTCCTCCCCCCCACTGTCTGCTCCCCCCACTCCCACAGTCTCCTCCCCCTCCCACTGTCTCCGCCCCCCCACTGTCTCCGCCCCCCCACTGTCTCCTCCCCCTCACACTGTCTCCTCCCCCTCTCCCACTGTCTCCTACCCCTCTCCCACTGTCTCCTCCCCCCCCACTTTTTCTTCCCCCCTCTGTCTCCTCCCCACCCACTGTCTCCTCCCCCCACTTCCACTGTCTCCTCCCCCCACTGTCTCCTCCCCCACTCCCACTGTCTCCTCCCCCCACCCACTGTCTCCTCCCCCCACCCACTGTCTCCTCCCCCACTGTCTCCTCCCCCCTCTCCCACTGTCTCCTCCCCCACTCCCACTGTCTCCTCCTCCCCACTCCCACTGTCTCCTCCTCCCCACTCCCACTGTCTCCTCCTCCCCACTCCCACTGTCTCCTCCCCCCCCACTCCCACTGTCTCCTCCCCCCCCACTCCCACTGTCTCCTCCCCCCCCACTCCCACTGTCTCCTCCCCCCCCACTGTCTCCTCCCCCCCCACTCCCACTGTCTCCTCCCCCCCACTCCCACTGTCTCCTCCCCCCCCACTCCCACCGTCTCCTCCCCCCCCACTCCCACCGTCTCCTCCCCCCTCCCACTGTCTCCTCCCCCCCACTCCCACTGTCTCCTACCCCCCCCCCACTCCCACTGTCTCCTCCCCCCCACTCCCACTGTCTCCTCCCCCCCACTCCCACTGTCTCCTCCCCCCCACTCCCACTGTCTCCTCCCCCCCACTCCCAATGTCTCCTCCCCCCTCCCACTGTCTCCTCCCCCCTCCCACTGTCTCCTCCCCCTCCCACTGTCTCCTCCCCCCCACTCCCATTGTCTCCTCCCCACCACTCCCATTGTCTCCTCCCCCCCTCCCACTGTGTCCTCCCTCCCTCCCACTGTGTCCTCCCTCCCTCCCCCCTCCCACTCTCTCCTCCCCCCCAACTCCCACTCTCTCCTCCCCCCAACTCCCACTGTCTCCTCCCCCCAACTCCCACTGTCTCCTCCCCCCAACTCCCACTGTCTCCTCCCCCCAACTCCCACTGTCTCCTCCCCCCCACACCCACTGTCTCCCCCCCACTTCCACTGTCTCCTCCCCCCCCACTTCCACTGTCTCCTCCCCCCCACTGTCTCCTCCCCCCACTCCCACTGTCTCCTCCCCCCCACCCACTGTCTCCTCCCCCCCACTCCCACTGTCTCCTCCCCCCCACTCCCACTGTCTCCTCCCCCCCACTCCCACTGTCTCCTCCCCCCCACTCCCACTGTCTCCTCCCCCCCACTCCCACTGTCTCCTCCCCCCCACTCCCACTGTCTCCTCCCCCCCACTCCCACTGTCTCCTCCCCCCCACTCCCACTGTCTCCTCCCCCCCCACTCCCACTGTCTCCTCCCCCCCCACTGTCTCCTCCCCCCCACATTTTCTTCCCCCCTCTGTCTCCTCCCCACCCACTGTCTCCTCCCCCCCACTCCCACTGTCTCCTCCCCCGTCCCACTGTCTCCTCCCCCCCACTCCCACTCTCCTCCCCCCGACTCCCACTCTCCTCCCCCCGACTCCCACTGTCTCTTCCCCCCCACTCCCATAGTCTCCCCCCCTCCCACTGTCTCCGCCCTCCCACTGTCTCCTCCCCCCTCACACTGTCTCCTACCCCTCTCCCACTGTCTCCTCCCCACTCCCACTGTCTCCTCCCACCCCACTTCCACTGTCTCCTCCCCCCACTTCCACTGTCTCCTCCCCCACTCCCACTGTCTCCTCCCCCCCACTGTCTCCTCCCCCCACCCACAGTCTCCTCCCCCACTGTCTCCTCCCCCCACTGTCTCCTCCCCCCTCTCCCACTGTCTCCTCCCCCACTCCCACTGTCTCCTCCTCCCCACTCCCACTGTCTCCTCCTCCCCACTCCCACTGTCTCCTCCCCCCCACTCCCACTGTATCCTCCCCCCCCACTGTCTCCTCCCCCCCCACTCCCACTGTCTCCTCCCCCCCCACTCCCACTGTCTCCTCCCCCCCCACTCCCACTGTCTCCTCCCCCCCCCACTGTCTCCTCCCCCCCCACTGTCTCCTCCCCCCCCACTCCCACTGTCTCCTCCCCCCCCACTCCCACCGTCTCCTCCCCCCCCACTCCCACCGTCTCCTCCCCCTCCCGTCTCCTCCCCCCCACTTTTTCTTCCCCCCCTCTGTCTCCTCCCCACCCACTGTCTCCTCCCCCCCACTCCCACTGTCTCCTCCCCCCGTCCCACTGTCTCCTCCCCCCCACTCCCACTCTCCTCCCCCCGACTCCCACTCTCCTCCCCCCGACTCCCACTCTCCTCCCCCCGACTCCCACTGTCTCCTCCCCCCCACTTCCACTGTCTCCTCCCCCCCACTGTCTGCTCCCCCCACTCCCACAGACTCCTCCCCCCTCACACTGTCTCCTCCCCCCTCACACTGTCTCCTACCCCTCTCCCACTGTCTCCTCCCCCCCCACTTTTTTTTCCCCCCTCTGTCTCCTCCCCACCCACTGTCTCCTCCCCCCCACTTCCACTGTCTCCTCCCCCCACTTCCACTGTCTCCCCCCCCCCACTGTCTCCTCCCCCCACCCACTGTCTCCTCCCCCCCACTTTTTTTTCCCCCCTCTGTCTCCTCCCCACCCACTGTCTCCTCCCCCCCACTTCCACTGTCTCCTCCCCCCACTTCCACTGTCTCCTCCCCCCCACTCTCTCCTCCCCCACTCCCACTGTCTCCTCCCCCCCACTGTCTCCTCCCCCCCACCCACTGTCTCCTGCCCCACTGTCTCCTCCCCCACTGTCTCCTCCCCCCACTGTCTCCTCCCCCCTCTCCCACTGTCTCCTCCCCCACTCCCACTGTCTCCTCCCCCACTCCCACTGTCTCCTCCTTCCCACTCCCACTGTCTCCTCCCCCACTCCCACTGTCTCCTCCCCACCACTCCCACTGTCTCCTCCCCACCACTCCCACTGTCTCCTCCCCCCACTCCCACTGTCTCCTCCCCCCACTCCCACTGTCTCCTCCCCCCACTCCCACTGTCTCCTCCCCCCCACTCCCACTGTCTCCTCCCCCCACTCCCACTGTCTCCTCCCCCCTCTCCCCTCTCCCACTGTCTCCTCGCCCACTCCCACTGTCTCCTCCTCCCCACTCCCACTGTCTCCTCCTCCCCACTCCCACTGTCTCCTCCTCCCCACTCCCACTGTCTCCTCCTCCCCACTCCCACTGTCTCCTCCTCCCCTCTCCCACTGTCTCCTCGCCCACTCCCACTGTCTCCTCGTCCCCACTCCCACTGTCTCCTCCTCCCCACTCCCACTGTCTCCTCCTCCCCACTCCCACTGTCTCCTCCTCCCCACTCCCACTGTCTCCTCCTCCCCACTCCCACTGTCTCCTCCCCCCCACTCCCACTGTCTCCTCCCCCCCACTCCCACTGTCTCCTCCCCCCCCACTCCCACTGTCTCCTCCCCCCCCACTCCCACTGTCTCCTCCCCCCCCACTCCCACTGTCTCCTCCCCCCCAACTCCCACTGTCTCCTCCCCCCCCACTCCCACTGTCTCCTCCCCCCCCACTCCCACTGTCTCCTCCCCCCCACTCCCACTGTCTCCTCCCCCCCACTCCCACTGTCTCCTCCCCCCCACTCCCACTGTCTCCTCCCCCCACTCCCAATCCCACTCCCACTGTCTCCTCCCCCCACTCCCACTGTCTCCTCCCCCCACTCCCACTGTCTCCTCCCCCCTCTCCCCTCTCCCACTGTCTCCTCCTCCCCACTCCCACTGTCTCCTCCTCCCCACTCCCACTGTCTCCTCCTCCCCACTCCCACTGTCTCCTCCTCCCCACTCCCACTGTCTCCTCCACCCCCACTCCCACTGTCTCCTCCCCCCCACTCCCACTGTCTCCTCCCCCCCACTCCCACTGTCTCCTCCCCCCCACTCCCACTGTCTCCTCCCCCCACTGCCTCCTCCCCCCACTGTCTCCTCCCCCCACTGTCTCCTCCCCCCATGTCTCCTCCCCCTCTCCCACTGTCTCCTCCCCCCCACTCCCACTGTCTCCTCCCCACCACTCCCACTGTCTCCTCCCCCCACTCCCACTGTCTCCTCCCCCCACTCCCACTGTCTCCTCCCCACCACTCCCACTGTCTCCTCCCCCCTCTCCCCTCTCCCACTGTCTCCTCGCCCACTCCCACTGTCTCCTCCTCCCCACTCCCACTGTCTCCTCCTCCCCACTCCCACTGTCTCCTCCTCCCCACTCCCACTGTCTCCTCCCTCCCACTCCCACTGTCTCCTCCCTCCCACTCCCACTGTCTCCTCCCCCCCACTCCCACTGTCTCCTCCCCCCCCACTCCCACTGTCTCCTCCCCCCCCACTCCCACTGTCTCCTCCCCCCCCACTCCCACTGTCTCCTCCCCCCCCACTCCCACTGTCTCCTCCCCCCCACTCCCACTGTCTCCTCCCCCCCACTCCCACTGTCTCCTCCCCCCACTCCCAATCCCACTCCCACTGTCTCCTCCCCCCACTCCCAGTGTCTCCTCCCCCCACTCCCACTGTCTCCTCCCCCCACTCCCACCTCCCCCCTCTCCCCTCTCCCACTGTCTCCTCCTCCCCACTCCCACTGTCTCCTCCTCCCCACTCCCACTGTCTCCTCCTCCCCACTCCCACTGTCTCCTCCACTCCCACTGTCTCCTCCACCCCCACTCCCACTGTCTCCTCCACCCCCACTCCCACTGTCTCCTCCCCCCCACTCCCACTGTCTCCTCCCCCCCACTCCCACTGTCTCCTCCCCCCACTCCCACTGTCTCCTCCCCCCCACTCCCACTGTCTCCTCCCCCCACTCCCACTGTCTCCTCCCCCCTCTCCCCTCTCCCACTGTCTCCTCGCCCACTCCCACTGTCTCCTCCTCCCCACTCCCACTGTCTCCTCCTCCCCACTCCCACTGTCTCCTCCTCCCCACTCCCACTGTCTCCTCCTCCCCACTCCCACTGTCTCCTCCCCCCTCTCCCCTCTCCCACTGTCTCCTCGCCCACTCCCACTGTCTCCTCCTCCCCACTCCCACTGTCTCCTCCTCCCCACTCCCACTGTCTCCTCCTCCCCCCCACTGTCTCCTCCCCCCCACCCACTGTCTCCTGCCCCACTGTCTCCTCCCCCACTGTCTCCTCCCCCCACTGTCTCCTCCCCCCTCTCCCACTGTCTCCTCCCCCACTCCCACTGTCTCCTCCCCCACTCCCACTGTCTCCTCCTTCCCACTCCCACTGTCTCCTCCCCCACTCCCACTGTCTCCTCCCCACCACTCCCACTGTCTCCTCCCCACCACTCCCACTGTCTCCTCCCCCCACTCCCACTGTCTCCTCCCCCCACTCCCACTGTCTCCTCCCCCCACTCCCACTGTCTCCTCCCCCCCACTCCCACTGTCTCCTCCCCCCACTCCCACTGTCTCCTCCCCCCTCTCCCCTCTCCCACTGTCTCCTCGCCCACTCCCACTGTCTCCTCCTCCCCACTCCCACTGTCTCCTCCTCCCCACTCCCACTGTCTCCTCCTCCCCACTCCCACTGTCTCCTCCTCCCCACTCCCACTGTCTCCTCCTCCCCAGTCCCACTGTCTCCTCCTCCCCACTCCCACTGTCTCCTCCCCCCCACTCCCACTGTCTCCTCCCCCCCACTCCCACTGTCTCCTCCCCCCCCACTCCCACTGTCTCCTCCCCCCCCACTCCCACTGTCTCCTCCCCCCCACTCCCACTGTCTCCTCCCCCCAACTCCCACTGTCTCCTCCCCCCCAACTCCCACTGTCTCCTCCCCCCCCACTCCCACTGTCTCCTCCCCCCCCATTCCCACTGTCTCCTCCCCCCCACTCCCACTGTCTCCTCCCCCCCACTCCCACTGTCTCCTCCCCCCCACTCCCACTGTCTCCTCCCCCCACTCCCAATCCCACTCCCACTGTCTCCTCCCCCCACTCCCACTGTCTCCTCCCCCCTCTCCCCTCTCCCACTGTCTCCTCCTCCCCACTCCCACTGTCTCCTCCTCCCCACTCCCACTGTCTCCTCCTCCCCACTCCCACTGTCTCCTCCTCCCCACTCCCACTGTCTCCTCCACCCCCACTCCCACTGTCTCCTCCCCCCCACTCCCACTGTCTCCTCCCCCCCACTCCCACTGTCTCCTCCCCCCCACTCCCACTGTCTCCTCCCCCCACTGCCTCCTCCCCCCACTGCCTCCTCCCCCCACTGTCTCCTCCCCCCACTGTCTCCTCCCCCCATGTCTCCTCCCCCTCTCCCACTGTCTCCTCCCCCCCACTCCCACTGTCTCCTCCCCCCACTCCCACTGTCTCCTCCCCCCACTCCCACTGTCTCCTCCCCCCACTCCCACTGTCTCCTCCCCACCACTCCCACTGTCTCCTCCCCCCTCTCCCCTCTCCCACTGTCTCCTCGCCCACTCCCACTGTCTCCTCCTCCCCACTCCCACTGTCTCCTCCTCCCCACTCCCACTGTCTCCTCCTCCCCACTCCCACTGTCTCCTCCCTCCCACTCCCACTGTCTCCTCCCTCCCACTCCCACTGTCTCCTCCCCCCCACTCCCACTGTCTCCTCCCCCCCCACTCCCACTGTCTCCTCCCCCCCCACTCCCACTGTCTCCTCCCCCCCCACTCCCACTGTCTCCTCCCCCCCCACTCCCACTGTCTCCTCCCCCCCACTCCCACTGTCTCCTCCCCCCCACTCCCACTGTCTCCTCCCCCCACTCCCAATCCCACTCCCACTGTCTCCTCCCCCCACTCCCAGTGTCTCCTCCCCCCACTCCCACTGTCTCCTCCCCCCACTGTCTCCTCCCCCCTCTCCCCTCTCCCACTGTCTCCTCCTCCCCACTCCCACTGTCTCCTCCTCCCCACTCCCACTGTCTCCTCCTCCCCACTCCCACTGTCTCCTCCACTCCCACTGTCTCCTCCTCCCCACTCCCACTGTCTCCTCCTCCCCACTCCCACTGTCTCCTCCACCCCCACTCCCACTGTCTCCTCCCCCCCACTCCCACTGTCTCCTCCCCCCCACTCCCACTGTCTCCTCCCCCCCACTCCCACTGTCTCCTCCCCCCCACTCCCACTGTCTCCTCCCCCCCACTCCCACTGTCTCCTCCCCCCACTCCCACTCCCACTCCCACTGTCTCCTCCCCCCACTCCCACTGTCTCCTCCCCCCACTGTCTCCTCGCCCACTCCCACTGTCTCCTCCTCCCCACTCCCACTGTCTCCTCCCCCCACTGTCTCCTCGCCCACTCCCACTGTCTCCTCCTCCCCACTCCCACTGTCTCCTCCTCCCCACTCCCACTGTCTCCTCCTCCCCACTCCCACTGTCTCCTCCTCCCCACTCCCACTGTCTCCTCCCCCCCCACTCCCACTGTCTCCTCCTCCCCACTCCCACTGTCTCCTCCCCCCCCACTCCCACTGTCTCCTCCCCCCCCACTCCCACTGTCTCCTCCCCCCCCACTCCCACTGTCTCCTCCCCCCCCACTCCCACTGTCTCCTCCCCCCCCACTCCCACTGTCTCCTCCCCCCCCACTCCCACTGTCTCCTCCCCCCCCACTCCCACTGTCTCCTCCCCCCCCACTCCCACTGTCTCCTCCCCCCCCACTCCCACTGTCTCCTCCCCCCCCACTCCCACTATCTCCTCCCCCCCCACTCCCACTGTCTCCTCCCCCCCCACTCCCACTGTCTCCTCCCCCCCCACTGCCACTGTCTCCTCCCCCCCCACTCCCACTGTCTCTCCCCCCCCACTCCCACTGTCTCCTCCCCCCCACTCCCACTGTCTCCTCCCCCTCCCACTGTCTCCTCCCCCCCACTCCCACTGTCTCCTCCCCCCCCACTCCCACTGTCTACTCCCCCCCCACTCCCACTGTCTACTCCCCCCCCACTCCCACTGTCTCCTCCCCCCCCCACTCCCACTGTCTCCTCCCCCCCACTCCCACTGTCTCCTCCCCCTCCCACTGTCTCCTCCCCCTCCCACTGTCTCCCCGCCCTCTCCCACTGTCTCCTCCCCCTCTCCCACTGTCTCCTCCCCCACTCCCACTGTCTCCTCCCCCACTCCCACTGTCTATTCTCCCCATGTCTGCGTGGGTTTCCTCCGGGTGCTCCGGTTTCCTCCCACAGTCCAAAGATGTGCAGGTCAGGTGAATTGGCCCTGCCAAATTGCCCGTACTGTTAGGTAAGGGGCAAATGTAGGGGTATGGGTGAGTTGCGCTTCGGCGGGGCGGTGTGGACTTGTTGGGCCGAAGGGCCTGTTTCCACACTGTAACTAATCTAATCTAATCTAATCTAATCTAATCTAATCTTCCCCCCACTCCCACTGTCTCCTCCCCCCACTCCCACTGTCTCCTCCCCCCACTCCCACTGTCTCCTCCCCCTCTCCCACTGTCTCCTCCCCCCCACTGTCTCCTCCCCCCCACTCCCACTGTCTCCTCCCCCCCACTCCCACTGTCTCCTCCCCCCCACTCCCACTGTCTCCTCCCCCCCACTCCCACTGTCTCCTCCCCCACTCCCACTGTCTCCTCCCCCCACTCCCACTGTCTCCTCCCCCCACTCCCACTGTCTCCTCCCCCCACTCCCACTGTCTCCTCCCCCTCTCCCACTGTCTCCTCCCCCCCACTCCCACTGTCTCCTCCCCCCCACTCCCACTGTCTCCTCCCCCCCACTCCCACTGTCTCCTTCCCCCCACTCCCACTGTCTCCCTCCCCCCACTCCCACTGTCTCCCCCCCCACTCCCACTGTCTCCCCCCCCACTCCCACTGTCTCCTCCCCCCCCCACTCCCACTGTCTCCTCCCCCCACTCCCACTGTCTCCTCCCCCCCCCACTCTCACTGTCTCCTCCCCCCCACTCCCACTGTCTCCTCCCCCTCCCACTGTCTCCTCCCCCCCACTCCCACTGTCTCCTCCCCCCCACTCCCACTGTCTCCTCCCCCCCACTCCCACTGTCTCCTCCCCCCCCACTCCCACTGTCTCCTCCCCCCCCACTCCCACTGTCTCCTCCCCCCCCACTCCCACTGTCTCCTCCCCCCCCACTCCCACTGACTCCTCCCCCCCCACTCCCACTGTCTCCTCCCCCCCCACTCCCACTGTCTCCTCCCCCCCCACTCCCACTGTCTCCTCCCCCCCCACTCCCACTGTCTCCTCCCCCCCCACTCCCACTGTCTCCTCCCCCCCCACTCCCACTGTCTCCTCCCCCCCCCACTCCCACTGTCTCCTCCCCCCCACTCCCACTGTCTCCTCCCCCCCACTCCCACTGTCTCCTCCCCCTCCCACTGTCTCCTCCCCCTCCCACTGTCTCCTCCCCCTCCCACTGTCTCCTCCCCCCCACTCCCACTGTCTCCTCCCCCCCACTCCCACTGTCTCCTCCCCCCCACTCCCACTGTCTCCTCCCCCCCACTCCCACTGTCTCCTCCCCCCCACTCCCACTGTCTCCTCCCCCTCTCCCACTGTCTCCTCCCCCTCTCCCACTGTCTCCTCCCCCACTCCCACTGTCTCCTCCCCCACTCCCACTGTCTATTCTCCCCGTGTCTGCGTGGGTTTCCTCCGGGTGCTCCGGTTTCCTCCCACAGTCCAAAGATGTGCAGGTCAGGTGAATTGGCCCTGCCAAATTGCCCGTACTGTTAGGTAAGGGGTAAATGTAGGGGTATGGGTGGGTTGCGCTTCGGCGGGGCGGTGTGGACTTGTTGGGCCGAAGGGCCTGTTTCCACACTGTAACTAATCTAATCTAATCTAATCTAATCTAATCTAATCTAATCTAATCTTCCCCCCACTCCCACTCTCCTCCCCCAACTCCCACTGTCTCCTCCCCCCACTCCCACTGTCTCCTCCCCCCACTCCCACTGTCTCCTCCCCCCCTCCCACTGTCTCCTCCCCCTCTCCCACTGTCTCCTCCCCCCCACTCCCACTGTCTCCTCCGCCCCACTCCCACTGTCTCCTCCGCCCCACTCCCACTGTCTCCTCCCCCCCACTCCCACTGTCTCCTCCCCCCCACTCCCACTGTCTCCTCCACCCCACTCCCACTGTCTCCTCCACCCCACTCCCATTGTCTCCTTCCCCCCACTCCCACTGTCTCCTCCCCCCCACTCCCACTGTCTCCTCCCCCCACTCCCACTGTCTCCTCCCCCCACTGTCTCCTCCCCCCCTCTCACTGTCTCCTCCCCCTCTCCCACTGTCTCCTCCCCCCCACTCCCACACTCCTCCCCCCCACTCCCACACTCTCCTCCCCCACTCCAACTGTCTCCTCCCGCCCTCCCACTGTCTCCTCCCCCACTCCCACTGTCTCCTCCCCCACTCCCACTGTCTCCTCCCCCCACTGTCTCCTCCCCCCTCCCACTGTCTCCTCCCCCTCTCCCACTGTCTCCTCCCCCCCACTCCCACTGTCTCCTCCCCCCCACTCCCACTGTCTCCTCCCCCCCACTCCCACTGTCTCCTCCCCCCCACTCCCACTGTCTCCCGCCCCCACTCCCACTGTCTCCTGCCCCCACTCCCACTGTCTCCTCCCCCCCACTCCCACTGTCTCCTCACCCCTCCCACTGTCTCCTCCCCCACTCCCACTGTCTCCTCCCCCACTCCCACTGTCTCCTCCCCCACTCCCACTGTCTCCTCCCCGCTCACACTGTCTCCTCCCCCCACTGTCTCCTTCCCCCACTGTCTCCTCCCCCCCTCCCACTGTCTCCTCCCCCTCTCCCACTGTCTCCTCCCCCCAACTCCCACTGTCTCCTCCCCCCCACTCCCACTGTCTCCTCCCCCCCACTCCCACTGTCTCCTCCCCCCCACACCCACTGTCTCCTCCCCCCCACTCCCACTCCCACTGTCTCCTCCCCCCACTCCCACTGTCTCCTCCCCCCCCTCCCACTGTCTCCTCCCCCCCACTCCCACTGTCTCCTCCCCCCCCACTCCCACTGTCTCCTCCCCCCCACTCCCACTGTCTCCTCCCCCCCACTCCCACTGTCTCCTCCCCCCCACTCCCACTGTCTCCTCCCCCCCACTCCCACTGTCTCCTCCCCCCCACTCCCACTGTCTCCTCCCCCCCACTCCCACTGTCTCCTCCCCCCCCACTCCCGCTGTCTCCTCCCCCCCCACTCCCACTGTCTCCTCCCCACTCCCACTGTCTCCTCCCCCCCACTCCCACTGTCTCCTCCCCCCCACTCCCACTGTCTCCTCCCCCCGCACTCCCACGGTCTCCTCCCCCCACTCCCACTGTCTCCTCCTCCCCACTCCCACTGTCTCCTCCCCCCCACTCCCACTGTCTCCTCCACCCCACTCCCACTGTCTCCTCCCCACAACTCCCACTGTCTCCTCCCCCCCACTCCCACTGTCTCCTCCCCCCCACTCCCACTGTCTCCTCCCCCCCACTCCCACTGTCTCCTCCCCCCCACTCCCACTGTCTCCTCCCCCCCACTCCCACTGTCTCCTCCCCCCCACTCCCACTGTCTCCTCACCCCCACTCCCACTGTCTCCTCCCCCCCCACTCCCACTGTCTCCTCACCCCCACTCCCACTGTCTCCTCCCCCCCACTCCCACTGTCTCCTCCCCCCCACTCCCACTGTCTCCTCCCCCCCCACTCCCACTGTCTCCTCCCCACTCCCACTGTCTCCTCCCCACTCCCACTGTCTCCTCCCCACTCCCACTGTCTCCTCCCCCCTCCCACTGTCTCCTCCCCCCTCCCACTGTCTCCTCCCCCCCACTCCCACTCTCCTCCCCCCCACTCCCACTGTCTCCTCCCCCCCACTCCCACTGTCTCCTCCCCCCGCACTCCCACTGTCTCCTCCCCCCACTCCACTGTCTCCTCCCACCCACTCCCGCTGTCTCCTCCCCCCCACACCCACTGTCTCCTCCTCCCCACACCCACTGTGTCCTCCCCCCCACACCCACTGTCTCCTCCCCCCCACACCCACTGTCTCCTCCCCACCCACTGTCTCCTCCCCACCCACTGTCTCCTCCCCACCCACTGTCTCCTCCCCCCCACTCCCACTGTCTCCTCCCCCCCCACTCCCACTGTCTCCTCCCCCCCCACTCCCACTGTCTCCTCCCCCCCCCACTCCCACTGTCTCCTCCCCCCCACTCCCACTGTCTCCTCCCCCCACTCCCACTGTCTCCTCCCCCCCACTCCCACTGTCTCCTCCCCCCACTCCCACTGTCTCCTCCCCCCTCTCCCCTCTCCCACTGTCTCCTCCCCCCTCTCCCCTCTCCCACTGTCTCCTCGCCCACTCCCACTGTCTCCTCCTCCCCACTCCCACTGTCTCCTCCTCCCCACTCCCACTGTCTCCTCCCCCCCACTCCCACTGTCTCCTCCCCCCCACTCCCACTGTCTCCTCCCCCCCACTCCCACTGTCTCCTCCCCCCCACTCCCACTGTCTCCTCCCCCACACTCCCACTGTCTCCTCCCCCACACTCCCACTGTCTCCTCCCCCACACTCCCACTGTCTCCTCCCCCACACTCCCACTGTCTCCTCCCCCACACTCCCACTGTCTCCTCCCCCCCCCTCCCACTGTCTCCTCCCCCCCCACTCCCACTGTCTCCTCCCCCCCCCTCCCACTGTCTCCTCCCCCCCCACTCCCACTGTCTCCTCCCCCCCCACTCCCACTGTCTCCTCCCCCCCCCACTCCCACTGTCTCCTCCCCCCCCACTCCCACTGTCTCCTCCCCCCCACTCCCACTGTCTCCTCCCCCCCACTCCCACTGTCTCCTCCCCCCACTCCCAATCCCACTCCCACTGTCTCCTCCCCCCACTCCCACTGTCTCCTCCCCCCACTCCCACTGTCTCCTCCCCCCACTCCCACTGTCTCCTCCCCCCACTGTCTCCTCCCCCCTCTCCCCTCTCCCACTGTCTCCTCCTCCCCACTCCCACTGTCACCTCCTCCCCACTCCCACTGTCTCCTCCACTCCCACTGTCTCCTCCACCCCCACTCCCACTGTCTCCTCCCCCCCACTCCCACTGTCTCCTCCCCCCCACTCCCACTGTCTCCTCCTCCCCACTCATACTGTCTCCTCACCCCCACTCCCACTGTCTCCTCACCCCCACTCCCACTGTCTCCTCCCCCCCACTCCCACTGTCTCCTCCCCCCCACTCCCACTGTCTCCTCCCCCCACTCCCACTCCCACTCCCACTGTCTCCTCCCCCCACTCCCACTGTCTCCTCCCCCCACTGTCTCCTCGCCCACTCCCACTGTCTCCTCCTCCCCACTCCCACTGTCTCCTCCCCCCACTGTCTCCTCGCCCACTCCCACTGTCTCCTCCTCCCCACTCCCACTGTCTCCTCCTCCCCACTCCCACTGTCTCCTCCTCCCCACTCCCACTGTCTCCTCCCCCCCACTCCCACTGTCTCCTCCCCCCCACTCCCACTGTCTCCTCCCCCCCCACTCCCACTGTCTCCTCCTCCCCACTCCCACTGTCTCCTCCCCCCCCACTCCCACTGTCTCTTCCCCCCCCACTCCCACTGTCTCCTCCCCCCCCACTCCCACTGTCTCCTCCCCCCCCACTCCCACTGTCTCCTCCCCCCCCACTCCCACTGTCTCCTCCCCCCCCACTCCCACTGTCTCCTCCCCCCCCACTCCCACTGTCTCCTCCCCCCCCACTCCCACTGTCTCCTCCCCCCCCACTCCCACTGTCTCCTCCCCCCCCCACTCCCACTGTCTCCTCCCCCCCCCACTCCCACTGTCTCCTCCCCCCCCCACTCCCACTGTCTCCTCCCCCCCACTCCCACTGTCTCCTCCCCCCCACTCCCACTGTCTCCTCCCCCCCACTCCCACTGTCTCCTCCCCCCCCACTCCCACTGTCTCCTCCCCCTCCCACTGTCTCCTCCCCCTCCCACTGTCTCCTCCCCCTCCCACTGTCTCCTCCCCCTCCCACTGTCTCCTCCCCCCCACTCCCACTGTCTCCTCCCCCCCCACTCCCACTGTCTCCTCCCCCCCCCACTCCCACTGTCTCCTCCCCCCCCACTCCCACTGTCTCCTCCCCCCCCACTCCCACTGTCTCCTCCCCCCCCACTCCCACTGTCTCCTCCCCCTCCCACTGTCTCCTCCCCCTCCCACTGTCTCCTCCCCCTCCCACTGTCTCCTCCCCCTCCCACTGTCTCCTCCCCCCCACTCCCACTGTCTCCTCCCCCCCACTCCCACTGTCTCCTCCCCCCCACTCCCACTGTCTCCTCCCCCCCACTCCCACTGTCTCCTCCCCCCCACTCCCACTGTCTCCTCCCCCTCTCCCACTGTCTCCTCCCCCTCTCCCACTGTCTCCTCCCCCTCTCCCACTGTCTCCTCCCCCACTCCCACTGTCTCCTCCCCCACTCCCACTGTCTATTCTCCCCGTGTCTGCGTGGGTTTCCTCCGGGTGCTCCGGTTTCCTCCCACAGTCCAAAGATGTGCAG
This sequence comes from Chiloscyllium plagiosum, assembly GCF_037043375.1. Lineage (NCBI taxonomy): Eukaryota > Metazoa > Chordata > Chondrichthyes > Orectolobiformes > Hemiscylliidae > Chiloscyllium > Chiloscyllium plagiosum. Next base: position 20,165,484 of record NW_028270166.1, read on the forward strand.
GTCAGGTGAATTGGCCCTGCCAAATTGCCCGTACTGTTAGGTAAGGGGTAAATGTAGGGGTATGGGTGGGTTGCGCTTCGGCGGGGCGGTGTGGACTTGTTGGGCCGAAGGGCCTGTTTCCACACTGTAACTAATCTAATCTAATCTAATCTAATCTAATCTAATCTAATCTAATCTTCCCCCCACTCCCACTGTCTCCTCCCCCGACTCCCACTGTCTCCTCCCCCAACTCCCACTGTCTCCTCCCCCCCACTCCCACTGTCTCCTCCGCCCCACTCCCACTGTCTCCTCCCCCCCACTCCCACTGTCTCCTCCCCCCCACTCCCACTGTCTCCTCCCCCCCACTCCCACTGTCTCCTCCACCCCACTCCCATTGTCTCCTTCCCCCCACTCCCACTGTCTCCTCCCCCACTCCCACTGTCTCCTCCCCCCACTCCCACTGTCTCCTCCCCCCACTCCCACTGTCTCCTCCCCCCACTGTCTCCTCCCCCCCACTGTCTCCTCCCCCTCTCCCACTGTCTCCTCCCCCCCACTCCCACTGTCTCCTCCCCCCCACTCCCACTGTCTCCTCCCCCCACTCCCACTGTCTCCTCCCCCCCACTCCCACTGTCTCCTCCCCCCACTCCCACTGTCTCCTCCCCCCCACTCCCACTGTCTCCTCCCCCCCACTCCCACTGTCTCCTCCCCCCCACTCCCACTGTCTCCTCCCCCCACTGTCTCCTCCCCCCACTGTCTCCTCCCCCCACTGTCTCCTCCCCCACTGTCTCCTCCCCCCCTCTCACTGTCTCCTCCCCCTCTCCCACTGTCTCCTCCCCCCCACTCCCACACTCTCCTCCCCCCCACTCCCACACTCTCCTCCCCCACTCCAACTGTCTCCTCTCCCCCACTCCCACTGTCTCCTCCCCCCCACTCCCACTGTCTCCTCCCCCCCACTCCCACTGTCTCCTCCCCCCCACTCCCACTGTCTCCTCCCCCCCACTCCCACTGTCTCCTCCCCCCCACTCCCACTGTCTCCCCCCCCCCACTCCCACTGTCTCCCCCCCACTCCCACTGTCTCCTCCCCCCACTGTCTACTCCCCCCACTGTCTCCTCCCCCCACTGTCTCCTCCCCCCCTCTCACTGTCTCCTCCCCCTCTCCCACTGTCTCCTCCCCCCACTCCCACACTCCTCCCCCCCACTCCCACACTCTCCTCCCCCACTCCCACTGTCTCCTCCCCCACTCCCACTGTCTCCTCCCCCACTCCCACTGTCTCCTCCCCCTCTCCCACTGTCTCCTCCCCCCCACTCCCACACTCTCCTCCCCCCCACTCCCACACTCTCCTCCCCTCCACTCCCACACTCTCCTCCCCCCCCCACTGTCTCCTCCCCCCCCACTGTGTCCTCCCGCCCTCCCACTGTCTCCTCCCCCACTCCCACTGTCTCCTCCCCCACTCCCACTGTCTCCTCCCCCCACTGTCTCCTCCCCCCTCCCACTGTCTCCTCCCCCTCTCCCACTGTCTCCTCCCCCCCACTCCCACTGTCTCCTCCCCCCCACTCCCACTGTCTCCTCCCCCCCACTCCCACTGTCTCCTCCCCCCCACTCCCACTGTCTCCTCCCCCCCACTCCCACTGTCTCCCCCCCCCACTCCCACTGTCTCCTCCCCCCCACTCCCACTGTCTCCTCCCCCCCACTCCCACTGTCTCCTCCCCCCTCCCACTGTCTCCTCCCCCTCTCCCACTGTCTCCTCCCCCACTCCCACTGTCTCCTCCCCCACACCCACTGTCTCCTCCCCCACACCCACTGTCTCCTCCCCCACTCCCACTGTCTCCTCCCCCCTCCCACTGTCTCCTCCCCCCACTGTCTCCTTCCCCCACTGTCTCCTCCCCCCCTCCCACTGTCTCCTCCCCCCAACTCCCACTGTCTCCTCCCCCCCACTCCCACTGTCTCCTCCCCCCCACTCCCACTGTCTCCTCCCCCCCACTCCCACTGTCTCCTCCCCCCCACTCCCACTGTCTCCTCCCCCCCACTCCCACTCCCACTGTCTCCTCCCCCCACTCCCACTGTCTCCTCCCCCCACTCCCACTGTCTCCTCCCCCCACTCCCACTCCCACTGTCTCCTCCCCCCCACTCCCACTGTCTCCTCCCCCCCACTCCCACTGTCTCCTCCCCCCCACTCCCACTGTCTCCTCCCCCCCCACTCCCACTGTCTCCTCCCCCCCCACTCCCACTGTCTCCTCCCCCCCCACTCCCACTGTCTCCTCCCCCCCCACTCCCACTGTCTCCTCCCCCCCCACTCCCACTGTCTCCTCCCCACTCCCACTGTCTCCTCCCCACTCCCACTGTCTCCTCCCCCCCACTCCCACTGTCTCCTCCCCCCCACTCCCACTGTCTCCTCCCCACTCCCAATGTCACCTCCCCCCACTCCCAATGTCACTTCCCCCCACTCCCAATGTCACCTCCCCCCACTCCCACTGTCTCCTCCCCCCACTCCCACTGTCTCCTCCCCCCAACTCCCACTGTCTCCTCCCCCCCACACCCACTGTCTCCTCCCCCCCACTCCCACTGTCTCCTCCCCCCCACACCCACTGTCTCCTCCCCCCCACACCCACTGTCTCCTCCCCACCCACTGTCTCCTCCCCACCCACTGTCTCCTCCCCCCCACTCCCAATGTCACCTCCCCCCACTCCCAATGTCACCTCCCCCCACTCCCACTGTCTCCTCCCCCCACTCCCACTGTCTCCTCCCCCCCACTCCCACTGTCTCCTCCCCCCCACTCCCACTGTCTCCTCCCCCCCACACCCACTGTCTCCTCCCCACCACACCCACTGTCTCCTCCCCACCCACTGTCTCCTCCCC